>NC_091575.1:28106942-28109442 GCF_042767895.1 Penaeus vannamei
CTCCCTCCCTCCCTCCACCTCTCACCCTGATCCACTCCTGGCGGCCGTCATGCGTGCACTCGACCCACACACTGTCGGCACTGCGTCACTGGACTCTTGGACTCATGGACTCTTTGGTTCTTTGGCTCTGGGGCTTCCTGAATCCCACTCTAATCCCACTCTCCTTTCTCCAGCCCCAACCCCACTCCCACTCCCCTACCTCCTACTCCATCCCCACTCCCCTACTCCCACTCCCTACTCTCACTCCCCTATCCCCACTGCCCTACTCCCACTCCCCTACTCTCTCTCCCCCATCCCCACTCCCCTACTCTCACTCCCCTATCTCCACTCCCCTATCCCCACTCCTCTTCCTCCTCCCCTACCCCTACTCCCCTACCTCCTTCCCCATCCCCACTCCCACTCCCTACTCTCACTCCCCTTCCCCCACTCCCCTACCTCCACCCCCATCCCCACTCCCACTCCCTATCTTCTTCCCTCAGATGGGACCCAGATACCCCAGCTGCTACGCGCGAATTAAACCATCTCGGGAGTGGTGTGTGTCCCTCTCCGCGCCTCTACATTCACCACGACAGCGAGAGAGGTCAGAAGATTGTGGTAATTCAGGCACTCTGGCATGCACTGGCTCGCTCCAGTCGTCTCCCCCCCCCCACACTCTCCCCCCGTCTCCCTCCCTCTGCTCTTCTCTCCTCCCTCTTCTCTCTCCCCCTCCTGCTACTGCTCTTCCTCTCTCCCCTCTACCGCTTCTCCTCCCTCCCCTCTCCCTTCTGCCGCTCCTCCCTCTCCTCCTCCCTCTCCTCTCTCCCCTTTCCTTATCCCCCTCCTTCCTCTCCTCTCCCCCCTCCTCCCTCCCTCTCCTCCTCCCCCTCCTCTCACCCCCTCTCTCCCCTCTCCACCCCGTCCTCTCCCTTCTCCTTCTCCCCCTCCTCTCCTCTCCTCTCTCCTCTCCCCTCTCCCCTCTTCTCTCTCTCTCCCTCTCCCCTCTCCTTCTTCCCCCTTCCTCTTCTCCTCTTCCTCTCCCCTCTCCCCTCTACTTCTCTCTCCTCTCCCTCTCCTTCTCCACCTCCTCCCTCCCCTCTCCACCCCCTCCTATCCCCTCTCCCCCTCCTCCTGCTACTGCTCTTCTGAAGATCGTCCTAAGAAGGAGGAGACAGGAGGGTTTTAATCTTCCTGTGGGTATATCTTTTGTTTTTTGTATCTCATTTTTTCCTTTTCTTTATTTTCTTCTTTCTTTATCTCTCTTTCGTTCTCGCTCCCCCCTTCCCTGTCTGTTTGTCTGTCTTTCTGTCTGTTTCTCTCTCTGTCTCTCTCTCTCTCTCTCTCTCTCTCTCTCTCTCTCTCTCTCTCTCTCTCTCTCTCTCTCTCTCTCTCTCTCTCTCCTACCCTCCCATAATCCTTCCCCCCATACTCATCCTTTCCTTCCTTCCCCCACCAACCCCCCACACCCTCCCCTTTCTTCCCTCTCCTCCCACCACACCCACTTCCACTCCCTTCCCCCTCTCTACCCTCCCTCCCTCTCCTCCCTTTCCCCACCCCCTCCCTCCCACCCACCCCCACCAACCCTCATTTCCCCTCCCTTTTCCCACCCTTCCCCCCTTCCCCCACCCACCCACTCACTCCCCCTTCCCTCCCTCCCTTTCCCCTCCCTTTCCCCTCCCTCCCTCCCTTCCCCTTCCCTGCTGATCTCCCACCGGCGCCAGTTCGTACCAAGGTTGGAAGATTCTGCGAAATATTGAAAAAAAAGGAGACAGAACCTCGGAGTGTTCTGGCTCGGCTGGTTGACAATGGTAGCCTCTTAAAATAGTCTAAAACCATCCACTGAAGCTATTGGCAGGCGGAGGGAGTGGGAGTGGGGGAGAGGGAGAGGGGGAGTGGGAGGGGGAGGGGGAGTGGGGGAGAGGGAGTGGGGGGAGAGAAGTGGGGGTGTGGGAGTGGGGAAGGGAGTGGTAGGTGGAGAGGGAGAGGGAGTGGAGGGGGAGGGTGGGGGAGAGGGAGTGGGAGAGAGGGTGGGGGAGAGAGGAGCAGGTGGAGATGAGTGTGGGAGTGGTAGGTGGTGGGGGAGGGGGGGAGAGGGAATGGGGGACAGAGAGGGAGAGAAAGAGAGAATGAGAATGAGAGAGAGACAGAGACACAGAATCTGAGAAAGAACAGACAAAGTCAGAAAGACAGAAAAAGAGACAGACATCCACACAGACAAACAGACAGAAAGACAAGACCCATACATCCATCCATACCAAAATTCACAATCCCTTTCTAACGATAAAGTATAGCATCTTCTTGACCCCACGGCTGCTTCCCCTCTCGCTGTCAGTCCCCAGGGGAGCCCCCTCTCCCTCCCCCCCCTTTTACCCCCGCCCCCCTAAAAAAAGGAAGAAAAAAGTGTGGTCTTATGCAGCAGGCCGCAAATCAGCTTTTGTTGTTGTTGGTGTTGTTGTTGTTGTTGTTGTTGTTGTTGTTGGTGGTGGTGGTGGTGATGGTGGTGGTGATGGTGATGGTGATGGTG
>NC_091575.1:28114442-28121942 GCF_042767895.1 Penaeus vannamei
ATTTTGGAACAGGAGGAGGAAGGAGGAAGGAGGAAGGAGGGGAAGAGAGGGAGGAAGGGGGAAGGAGGAAGGGGAGGAAGGAGGAAGGAGGAGGGAGGGAGGAGGGAGAGGATGGAGGGGCAAGGAGGGAGAGGGAGAGGAAGAGAGGAGGGAAGGGGGATGTTGGAGGAAGGGAGGATAGGAGGAGGAGGATGTAGGAGGAAGGGGGAGGAAGGGAGGGAGGGGAGAGGAAGGAGGGCAAGAAGGAGGAGGGAGGGAGGGAGGGAGAGGAAGGAGGGAGCAAGGAGGGAGAGGGAGAGGAGGAGAGAGGAGGGAGGAAGGAGGATGTTGGAGGGAAGAGGGGAGGAGGAGGGAGGGAGGGATGTAGGAGGAGGGAGGGAGGGAGGGAGGGAGGGAGAGGAGCAGGAAGAGGAGGGAGAGAGGAGGATAGGAGGGGTAGGAGGAGGAAGGAGGGAGAGGGATGTTGGAGTGGAAGGGGAGGAGGAGGGAGGAGGATGTAGGAGGAGGAGGGAGGAGGAAGGAGAGGAAGGAGGGGGCAAGGAGTGGAGAGGGAGAGGAGGAGAGGGAGGGGAGGAGGAGGGAGGAAGGAGGAAGAGGATGTTGGAGGAAGGGGGAGGAGGGAGATGGGGAGGAGAAGAAGGAATAGGAGGGGGGAGAGGGAGGAAGAGGAAGAGGAGGAACATGGAGAAAACATCGAGAAATATTGAGCGACAGAGAGAGAGAGAGATAGAGAGAGAGAGAGAGAAAGAAAGAGAGAGAAAGAGAGAGTGAAAGTGTGAATGAGAGTAAGCGAGAGACACAGCCTGAGAGAGAGCGAGAGAGAGTGAGCGAAAGAGACAAAGAGAAGGATCGAGAGAGTGAGAGTGCGGGCGTGCGGGCGTGGGGGCGCGCAGGGCGGCAGTGCATGGCATCGGCCTCATCGATCCGAGACAGCTCGCTCGACCGGCCCGAAGGTCAGGCTCTGTCGCTCCCAGCTCTCCACACGCTGCTCCACCTCCATCCACTCCCTTCCACATGCTCCTCTCGCTCTCGCTCTCTCTTTCTCTCTCTTTCGATCTTTCTCTTTCGATCTCTCTCTCTTTCTCTCTTTCTCTCTTTCTCTCTCTCTCTCTCTCTCTCTCTCTCTCTCTCTCTCTCTCTCTCTCTCTATCTATCTATCTATCTATCTACTATCTATTTCTCTCTCTCTCACTCTCTCTCTTTCTCTCTCTTCCTCTCTCTTTCTCTCTCTCTCTCTCTCTCTCTCTCTCTCTCTCTCTCTCTCTCTCTCTCGCTCTCCTTCGTCTCCATCCACTCTCTTCCATACGGTCCTCTTCTTTTACTTACTCTTCCACGTGATTCTACATTCCTCCCTCCCTCCCTTCTCCTCATCTTCCTTCCTTCCTCCCTTCCCTCCTTTATCATCAATCCTCCCCCTCGTCCTCCTACTCCTACACCCTCCCTCCTTTATCCCTCCTCCCCACTTCACCCTTCCCCCTCCCCCCTCCCTCCCTCCCTCCCTTCCCCCCCCTCCCTCCCCCCCTCCCTCCCTCCTCCCTCTTCCTCTCCTCCCTCCCTTCCTCCCTCCTCCTTCCTCCTCCTCCTCCCTCCTCCCTCCTCCTTCCCTCTCCCTCTCTCCCTCCATTCCCTCCCTCCGTTCCCTCCCTCCGTCCTTCCCTCCTCTCCCTCTCTCCCTTTCCTCCCTCCCTCCCTCCCTCCCTTTCCCTCCTCCCTCCCCTCCCTCTCTCTCCTCCCTTTATCATTCTCCTCCCCTCCTCCTCCTCCCTCCTCCCCTCCTCCTCCTTCTCCCTCCCACACCCTCCCTCCCTCCCTCCCTCCACTCCCTCCCTCCCTCCCTCTCTCCCTCCCTCCTCCCATCCTCCCTCTCTCCCTCCCCCCTCCCTCTCTCTCCTCCCTCCCTCCCTCCCTCCCTCCTCTCCTCCCTCTATCCCTCCCCTCCCTCCCTCCCTCCTTTATCCCTCTCCTCCTCCTTCCTCCTCCCTCCCCTCCCTCCTCCCCTCCTCCCTCCCCCTCCTCCTCCCCCTCCCTCACCGCTCCCTCCCTCCCTCCACCTTCCTCCCTCTTCCCCTCCACCTCCCTCCCTCTCCCTCTCCCTCCCTCCCTCCTTTATCATCATCCTCCTCCTCCTCCCCACTTCACCGCACTTGTCTCTCTCCTTCACTTTTCGCTCCATTCAAAGTGACTTTCTTAGCTGGACTTAAGATGCCGCTGCGAGCTTCCTGGGTTGGGATATTCGATTTATTTTTGTGTCTTATACTTTTCTTTTGTCTTTTACGTTTCGCATTTTTTCGATTTTTCGATTTATCTTTTTCTTTTCTTTACTTTTGTTTGTTTGTTTGTTTCTTTCTTTGTTTTCTTTTCTCTTTCTTACTTTTCTTTCCTTTTTTCTTTCTTACTTTCTTTCCCTCTCTTTTTCTTTCTTTCTTTCTCTTTCTTTCTCTCTCTCTCTCTCTCTCTCTCTCTCTCTCTCTCTCTCTCTCTCTCTCTCTCTCTCTCTCTCTCTCTCTTCATTCTGCTTTTTCCTCTCTTCCTCTTTCTCCCCCCTCTCCCTCCCTCTCCCTCTCCCTCTCTCTCTCCCTCATCCTCTCTCACTTCTTCCTCCTCCTCCTCCTTCTCTTTCTCCTTCAACCCCACCCCCAACCCCCAACCCTAAACCTCACCCCTCACCCTCACCCCACCCCCTCACTGCTACCCCCCCCACCTTATCGACATTCTAGTCCACCTGAACAGAAATCTCTAAAGTCTTATCTCTTCCGATAAGATAAACACAAACACCTGAGTGATGCCATTTCCAAAGAGCAATAACATGAAAATAATAATAATACTTTTTTTCTGTGATGATGGAGTGGGAGAAGGGAGGAAAAGGTAGAAGAAACGCGGGGGAAAGAGAGATGAGAGAGAAATGAGAAGGAGGAGGAGAAAGAGAAAGAGACACAGAGAGACAGACACTCAGACAGAAAGAGGGAGGGGGAGAGAGAGAGAGAGAGAGAGAGAGAGAGAGAGAGAGAGAGAGAGAGAGAGAAGAGAGAGAGAGAGAGAGAGAGAGAGAGAGAGAGAGAGAGAGACAGAGAGAGAGAGAGAGAGAGAGAGTGAGAGACTCAGAGAGAGAGAGAGAGAGAGAGACTCAGAGAGAGAGACAGGGAGAGTGAGAGACTCAGAGAGAGAGAGAGAGAGAGACAGACAGACAGACACAGAGAGAGAGAGACCTTCCCTACGCTTATGTAAAAGAATTATTGAATTTCTTTCACTTCGATGGGACGCGATAGGGGTAGAGGGGGGAGGGGGGAGGAGAAGGCTATGAATGGGGGGGAGGGGGGGAGAGGTCAACCAAGGTCTCTTTCCCTCCTATGGTTTCTCTGTTTATCATTTTACTGTTTTTTTTTTCTCTCTCCTTTACGTTGGCTCATAATACCTGTGTGACTGATGCTACATGATAGAAAGAATAAATAGAGCAATACTAAAATTAATATAAATATGTACAGATTGAAAAAATAGAGGAAAATAAAATATCTTATTAAATTCTTGAAAAATGGGTATATGAGACCTATTTTACCCCCTCCCCCCCACCCCGCCCTTCCTCTCCGTCTTAGTCTTACCCCTTCACTTGACTCCATTAACCTCACTTTTCTTCCTCTTCCCCTCTCCTCTTCTGCTACCCCCCCCCCCACTTTCCACTTCGTTCTTCTCTATCCTTCTTCCTCTTCTCCAATTCCTTCTTTCCCCTTCCTCTCTTCTTCCTTTCTCCTCTTTCTTCCCCCTTTTTCCTCCTCCCTCTTTCCTTCCCTTCCCCCTTTTTTTCCCCTCCCTTCCCCCCTTCTTCCCCCTCCCCCCTTTCTCCTCCTCCCCCTCCTCCTCCCCCCTCCTCCCCCCTTCCTCCTCCTCCCTCTCCTCCCCCTTCTTCCTCCACTCCCTCCTCCTCCTCCTCCTCCTCCTCCCTCCTCCTCCCCCTTCCCCCTTCCCCCCCTTTCCCTCCCCCCCCCCTAACCACCGCAACCGCAGAAACCTCAAATAATAAAACGCGAAGTGGTCAGACTGCGGACTACCAACCCCTGTTCACCTGCCAGAGCTCAGGTAACGGTAACGTAACACCTGCTGGAGAAGGGGGGGTGAGGGGGAAGGGGGTGAAGGGGAGGGGGAGGAAAGGGGAGGGAAGGGGGAGGGGAGGGAGAAGGAGGGAAGAGAGGGAAGGAATGGTGGGGGAAAGGAGAAGCAGGAGAAAGAGGAGAATAGAGAAAAGAGGCGAAGACGGGAGATGGGAGTAGTCACGTGACTCTACCTCACACCTATTGTCCCCTTCTCTACATCCCCGTAACCAATAAAACACGTACACAGAGGTTTTATAACTAACACGATGACACCTGTCGGGTTATAGTCCCTGTACCTGTGTGAGACTAGCGTAATTAGCATAACACCTGTCGTGGTTTCGAATAAATTACTCCCATAACGAGAAGAACACGTGTTTATGTTCAGATAGTTCCAAATGATCTTTCCAATGTCATGTTATCCTAAGTGAAAGATTTTGTAATGTAACATGTAAAGACATATCCGTGACTGTAACATTCCTAGCACTAGCACTACTAAGCTACTGTATACTTACATATACTCACATATAACCACAAATTCGTATAGTTCTTGTCTAAAGAATTGTAACTAAATAATGTTAACTAGTCATCGTCACTAAACATATAAAGTATAATATTAACAATAACAATAATAATCATAACAGTAGTAGTGTAGTAGTAAAAGTAGTAGTAGTAGTAGTAGTAGTAGTAAAAGTAGTAGTAGTAGTAGTAGTAGTAGTAGTAGTAGTAGTAGTAGTAGTAGTAGTAGTAGTAGTAGTAGAAGTAGTAGTAGTAGTAGTAGTAGTAGTAGCAGCAGTAGGAGTAGTAGTAGTAGTAGTAGCAGTAGGAGTAGTAGTAGATGTAGTAGTAGTAGGAGTAGTAGTAGTAGTAGGAGTAGTAGTAGTAGTAGTAGTAGTAGTAGTAGTAGTAGTAGTAGTAGTAGTAGTAGTAGTAGTAGTAGTAGTAGTAGTAGTAGTAGTAGTAGTAGTAGTAGTGAAAATATCAATTACAAAAAAATCAAATATGAAAATAAACAAATAATTTAGCAAATAGATATAACCCATAGTAGTCTCTATCACATACCGCCCCCTCGCCCCCCCCCCCCTTCCACCTGCCACAGACCGCCATGACAGAACGGCTTCTAGATCCTTATCAGATGACAGTGTTTACTGGTGGCAGGTGGACGTCGGACTCACTCTCACTCTCTCTCTCTCTCTCTCTTTCTCTGTCTGTCTGTCTGTCTGTCTGTCTGTCTGTCTGTCTGTCTCTTTCTCTTTCTCTCTCTCTCTTTCTCTCTCTCTCTCTCGCTCTCTCTCTCTCTCTCTCTCTCTCTCTCTCTCTCCCTCTCTCTCTCTCTCTCTCTCTCTCTCTCTCTCTCTCTCTCTCTCTCTCTCTCTCTCTCTCTCTCTCTCTCTCTCTCTCTCTCCTCTCTTCTCTCTCTCTCTCTCTCTTCTCGCTCTCTTCTCGCTCTCGCTCTCGCTCTCGCTCTCGCTCTCTCTCTGCTCTCTCTCTCTCTCTCGCTCTCTCTCTCTCTCTCTCTCTCTCTCTCTCTCTCTCTCTCTCTCTCTCTCTCTCTCTCTCTCTCTTCTCTCTCTCTCGCTCTCTCTCTCTCTCTTTCTCTCTCTCTCTCTCTCTTTCTCTCTCTCTCTCTCTCTCTCTCTCTCTCTCTCTCATTCTCTCTCTCCCGCTCTCGCTCTCGCTCGCTCTCGCTCTCGCTCTCGCTCTCGCTCTCGCTCTCTCTCTCTCTCTCTCTCTCTTCTCTCTCTCTCTCTCTCTCTCTCTCTCTCTCTCTCTCTCTCTCTCTCTCTCTCTCTCTGTCTCTCTCTCTCTCTCTCTCTCTCCCTCCCTCTGTGTGTGTGTGTGTGTGTGTGTGTGTGAGTATGCATGTGTGTATGCGTGTGTATATCCGGCTCTACTCTTTACGTCTGTCTCCAATAAACATCACAGTAATTAAACACAATAAACATCAAAAAATCACCCAAATCAACGCATGAATCAACCCACCTAATTAAACAGAAGAGAAAAAAAAACATTAAAAACTAAACAAAGAAAAAAAAGAAAAAAAAATCATGAATCAACCCACCTAATTAAACAGAAGAGAGAGAGAAAAAAATAAAAAATAAATAAAAATAAATAAAAATAAAAAAAATCCGAAATAAATTCTATCGAAGCTGCACCAAACAGAGAACAGCACCACGTGATGTAAACAAAACGACAGTAGTAAACAACAAACATTTTTACTTCACTCTGCTACAGGAAATGAGGACGAGCGAACGGGCGGGTGGGCGGGGGGGTGGGCGGTCTACAGGGAGGTGGGGTGGGCGAGGGGAAGGGGGGAAGGGGAGAGGGGGGTGGGTCGAGGTCGTAGCATAGCAGAAGCAGATCTGATTACGAAAGGAGGAAGCAGGCGAAATAGCAGGGAAAAGGGAGGGAGGGAGGGAGATAGGGAAGGAGGAGTGAGGGAAGTGAAGGGGGAGGAGGGAGGAGATAAGGAAGGAGGAGTGAGGGAAGTGAGGGGAAGTGAGGGAAAAGGGGAGTGGGGAAGTGAGGGGAAGAGGAAGGAGAGAGAGGGAGAAATGGTATAGATATTGGGGCAAGAGGGGAAGGAGGGAACAAACGAAGAGAAAAAAATAAGAAGGAAAAATTTAAAACTAACGAGGAATAAGAAAGATGAGAAGCAAGGGGAGGAAGAAAAAATAAAAGAAAATAGGAATAAGCAAACGAAAGAAAAAGCAAGAACGTGCAAAGAAAAAAAATGAAAGAGAGCGAAGCAAGATCGAAGTAAATGAACAATGAACAATGAACAAAACCTCGATTGTGCCACAGAATTAAAAAACAATTGTAACAACCGGATGTTAAGTACAATTCTACATCCGGATAATCATGACCATATTTGTGTTACTTTATTTGTTCAAGTTTTTAGTACAGCAACAACAAATAAACAAATAAATAAACAAGTCAATATAAAAAAAAATGAGAGTCAATACAGATAACATGGTCGTAAATAGTACAAAAAATATTAACACGTAAACAAACACATAAATAAAAAAATCATAAACCAATAAAAAACAGACCCCCCCAAAAAAACATAACAAACACATTAATTCATGTTTTTTCTTTTCTCGTTGTTATTGTTGTTATCGGAATCAAACAAATTGTTTTCATTCATAATTCATAATTAATTCTTTGTTTTCTCTCACCCTTCATTCGCTGGAACTTTCCATCGTCTGTATGACACATACCTGAAAAAAGAAGATACAACGTTAAAGATAAACATACGATAAATATGCATAATAAGAAAAATAACAATAACAATAAATACATTAAACCCAATAATAAAATATACATACGATAATTTCAATAAAGATAAGATATAAAATTAGACAATATGAACATACGATAAATATACATAATGAGAAAAATTTAAAAAAATAATAAA
>NC_091575.1:28124442-28131942 GCF_042767895.1 Penaeus vannamei
TTTCTTTTTACATCTCTCCCTCTCTCCCACCATCCTTCCCTCCTTCCTTGAACACTCTACCCCCCTTCCCTCATCCCCAACCCCCACCACATCCCCAACCCCTCCCCCACCAACCCCCACCCTCATCCCCAACCCATCCCCCTACCCCCTTCCTCCCCCAACCCCTTCCCCTCACCCCAACCCTCATTCCCAAACCCCCAACCCCCACGCACCCCCAACCCCACGCCCCCACCCAACCCCCACCATCAACCCCCACCCAACCCCCAATACCCCCATTCCCCAACACCCAAACCCCACCCACCCCCCCCCCATTCCCCCCCCCTGTAACACCAAGAATAGAAAACGGATCTTAAACCCGCCAGCAGACCCGTCCATGAAACTAATCAATGTCAGCGCATGTTGCTGCGGATTGGAGGAGGGGGGGGGGGGAGAGGGAGGGAGGAGGAGGGTAGGAGAGGGAGGTGAGGGGAAGGGAAGGAGGAGGGTAGGAGAGGGAGGGGAAGGGTAGGAGAGGGAGGGGAAGGGAAGGAGGAGGAGGGAAGGAGGGCAGAGGGGAGGGGAGGAGAAGGGAAGGAGGAGGGAGGAGGAAGGAGGAGGAGGGAGGAAGGGACGGGGGAGGGTAGGAGGAGGGAGGAGAGGAAGGAAGGAGGAGGAGGGGAAGGGGAGGGAGGTAGGAGGAGAGGGAGGGAAGGGAAGGAGGAGGGAGGGAGATGGAGGGAAGGAAGGAGGGAGGAGGAGAGGAGGGGAGGAGGAGAAGGAGGGAGGGTAGGAGAGGGAGGGAGAGGAAAGAAGGAGGAGGAGGAGAGGGAGGGGAGGAGGAGGAAAGGAGGAGGAAGGAGGGAGGAGAAGATGGAGGGATGAGGAGGGAGGGAGAAGGGAGGGAGGAGGAGAAGGAAGGGAGGGAAGCGGAAGATGGAGGTGAATGAAAAAGGAAGGGATAGGGAGGGAGAGCGGCATAGAAAAAGAGAAAGTAAACAGAGGAAATGAAGAGAGAGAGAGAGAAGAAGAAGAAGAGGAGGAGGAGATGAAGAAGAAGAAGAAAAGAAGGAGGAGATGAAGAAGAAGAAGAAGAAGAAAAGGAAGAGGAGAACAAGAACAAGAAGAGAGCAGGAATAGGACGAGGCGCAGCGGAGGCGAGGCGGAGTTATCACGTGACCCGCCTCTCACGTGCCTGACCAGATTCCTCATGACGTCACGTATTTTCGTCTCTTGAAAGTGTTAATCGGATGACCAACTTTAGCACATCTTTCTCCCTTTCCCTTTCTGTCTCTCCCTTTTTCCTTGCTTTCTTCTCCATGTCTTTTGTTCTTTCTCTTTCTCTTTCATTCGTCATCGATTTCTTTTTCTCTTCTCTTCTCTCATCATCTCTCTATCTGTCTATACACTCCTTTTCTGGTTTCCTTTCTCTTTCTCACTCTCCCCCTTTCCCTTCCCTCTCTCCATCCATCCCTTTCTCTTTCTTACCCTCCCCTCACTTCCTTACATTCCCTCCCTCCTTCCCTCACTTCCCTCCATTTCCTCCCCCTCCCTTTTCCCTTCCCATCCTCCCTCCCTCACTTCCTTCCCTCCCCTCCCTCCTTCCCTCTCCTCCCTCCTCTCCCTTCCCATCCCCCCTCCCTCCCCTCAATTCCCACCTCCCTTCCCTCCCCTCCCCCCCCTCCCTCCCCTCCCTCCCCTCACCTCCTCAATCCCTCCCTCCCCTCCCCTCCTCCCCTCACTCCCTCCCCCTTTCCTCCCCTCTAACGGATGCAGATGAACACTATGAACCGCTATGCATAGAGGCGAAAGAGTAATTCCTTTTCTTGGTCGTTTGGTTCCTATCGCCTGCTGTCAGCGGAGGTCCAAACGAAGAAAAATCCTCTGGCAGGAATCTGACTTGTTTATTTTCCATTTCTGATTTATTTTTTTCGATTTATTTTTTTCTTTCTTTTCTTTTCTTTATTTTCCATTTCTGATTTATTTTTTTCGATTTATTTTTTTCTTTCTTTTCTTTTTCTTATCTTTTTCTATGGTCGGTTTATATATTTTTTTCTGTGTGTGGTTTAGTTTCTGTTTTCTTTTCTTTTCTTTTTTTATCTTCTATCTTTTTGTTTGTTGTTTATTTATCATATCTATTTTTTTAAATCTTTCTTTTATGATAGTTTAATATTTTTTGTTTTCTTTACTTTGCTTCGTTTTGTCTTTTATCTTTTTTGTTTATTGTTTATTTATTGATTTATACACATACATGTGTGTGTGTGTGTGTGTGTGTGTGTGTGTGTGTGTGTGTGTGTGTGTGTGTGTGTGTGTGTGTGTGTGTGTGTGTGTGTGTGTGTGTGTGTGTGTGTGTGTGTGTGTGTGTGTGTGTGTGTGTGTGTGTGTGTGCGTGTGTGTGTGCGTGCGTGCGTGCGTGCGTGTCCAAATCTACACTCATCTATCTCCTCAATACGATTTCATTCCGAAGTGCCAGGACGAAGAACCAGCAATACCGCTACATTTTAGCGCAAAACTGCTACCTCCACAACACCGAAGATCCGGGTCATGGAAAATATGGCTTTAAAATCTCACAAAAACGATAAACAGATTCGCTCTGTTCTCTCAAAACATCAGATTAATTATGCAAATGATACAAATGACTGAAATGAGGCGTGTCCTTGTGCTGACGTCATTAACATTGCGAAAACGGGGGTGGGGGAGGGTTGAGAGGAGGAGGAGGAGGAGGATTTGGGGAGGATGGGGGGGAGGGGAGGATGGGATATGGAGGGAGGAGGAGGATTGGGGAAAAGAAAGGAGAAGGGGGGGGAGAGGGAAGAGGAGGAGGAGGAAGAAGAGGATTGCGGAAAAGGAAGAAGGGGAGGAGGGACGGAGGAACAGGAAAATGAATAGGGGATGGAGGAGGAAAAGAGAAGGGAAGGGTGAAGAGAGGGAGAATAAAGAAAGGGAAGAGATGAGAGGAGAGGAAAGGGGGAAGGGGGATGGGTTAGGCGGGGGGAGGGGCCAGGGTGAGAGCAATGTACGATGTCAATGCTTCTCTTATCACTGACAGGTACAGGACCCTTGTACTGGACTACTGTGAAACTTTCTGTACGTTATGTAACTGTTAATCGCCATTATTTTAATCATGACACTATTGCCATATCAATTTCTCTTAAAATCTTCAATAATCATCATGATTATCACTGTTATCATTGATATCACCATCATCATCAATACTATCATCATTATCACCATTCTCACCATCATCATTGTCATCATCATCATCATCACCATCATAATCATCACCACCATCATCATCATATCATCATAATAATCATCACCATCATCATCATTATCATCATTTTTATCATCATTACATGGAAAGTGTACATGCATATGTACGTGAACAGAAACACCACAATGAGAATATTTCGTTTTCTTTAACTATCACTTATTTTCATTGTAAACTCGTACGCACTTTAATGGATTCGTGTTATGCTCCCTTACGTAGTTGTTTACGAGGTCACCCAGGCTCCCCCTCCCTCCTCCCTTGCTCCCTCTCCCTTCTCGCTCCCCCTTTCCTTCCCCCTCCCTTCTCTCTTCACCCCTTTACTTCCTTCCCTCACCCTCCTCTTCCTCTTCCTTCTCCCTCTCTCCCTTCCCTCTCCCTCTCCCTTCTCTCTCTCCCCCTTTCCTTCCCTCTCCCTCCCTCCCTTCCCTCCTCACTCTCCTTTCCCACCCTCCATCTCTTCTTCTTTCCCTCCCTCCCTCCTCTCTCTTCCCTCCCTCCCTCCCTCCTTCCCTCCCTTCCCTTCCCTTCCCTTCCCCCTCCCCTCCTTCTCCTTCCCCTCTCTCCCTCTCCCTCCTGCCACGCCAGCCTGCCATCAAAGGTTCTCTCGGCTAAAGGCTTGGAAGAGGGAGAAGAGGGAGAAGAGGGAGAAGGCTGGAGAAGGCTGTATAAGGCTGTGCGAGCTGCCTCCCTCCTCAGCACCAACAGCTTTTGGTAGGAATTCGAATCACTTTTAGCTTTTATACCTTCTCTTTTCTCTATCTTTCTTTTTCTTTTGTTACGTTTTCTTCTTCTTTTCTTTTTTCCTTTTTTTTAACTTTTCCTCTTCTTTATTTTTTCTTTTTTGTTTACTTCTCACTATCATCATGTTGCCTTTATGATCATTATCCTCCTCTTCCTCTTCTTTTTTATTCTTCCCTTCCCTTTCATGTCCCTTTCTTTCTTTCCTCTTTCGCTTCGTTTGTTTGCCAAGTCGTTCTTCATTCTCTTTTGCATATTTTTTTGTGATATTCTTTCCTCCTTCAAACATAATATTGCTCTCTCTCTCTCTCTCTCCTCTCTCTTATGTTCATTTATTTTCTTATCTTCCATTTATTCTCTCATTCCCTCCCTCTCCCTGTCCCCGTCTCTCTCTCTCTCTCTCTCTCTCTCTCTCTCTCTCTCTCTCTCTCTCTCTCTCTCTCTCTCTCTCTCTCTCTCTCTCTCTCTCTCTCTCCACGCTTCCCCCTCGACAGGCCGGGTCGAGAGAGGTCAACCCTCTGATCAATACATTACTTTCTCCACTATTTTCGAGCAATTTCATAACTTTCCTCTCTTTCTCTTTCTTTTTCTCTTCCCTCTTTGCTTCATTTTCATTTTTCCTCTCTTTGTTGTTCTGTTGTCCTTATATGTATGCTTATCTACTCTCTCTCTCTCTCTCTCTCTCTCTCTCTCTCTCTCTCTCTCTCTCTCTCTCTCTCTCTCTCCCTCTCCCTCTCCCTCTCCCTCTCCCTCTCCCTCTCCCTCTCGCTCTCTCTCAGTTACTTGCAAATATGCAAATAAGGAAGTTATTTATTCAATAAACGTTTTATTGAATTTCACAAGAAACCGGAGGGAAGAAGGGGAACGGAAGAGAGAAGAGGGAGGAGGGAGGGATGGAGGGAGGGAGGGAACAAGGGGCGGAGGGAGGAAGGGAGGGAGGGAGGAAGGGATACAGAGGAGGACGGAGTAAAGGTGAAACGGAGGGAGAGAGGGACGGGAGAAACGAGAGAGATAGATGGACAGAACAAGGGAGAGAATATAGCGAAGGTGGGGTAAGACGAGGAGAAACAATAAGCATAGAGAAAAGAAACAACAAATATTTCCCCTTTCCATCGTGTAAATCTCAATCCACCGCCCTAAACTATCCCATCCGTACACACCCACCCCACCCCCACCAAAACCCACCCACCCCCAACCACCCCCACCACCCCCACCCACCCCATCCACCCCCAACCCTCTCTCGCCAGCGCCATCTCTGATCCGCAAAACCCACTAAACCCCCACACGCACCTTCGGAAACACAACACCCGCGCGGCACAGACACTACGACAATACTAACGGCTCACACGAACGCACACACGCCTATCAACGTCTTCTTGAGCGTCTCGAAGCTTCGGGAAAACGGGATGAAGCCAAGATCGAGGGGCGTCTCGGAGCTTCGAGAAGAAGGAAGAAGCAACTGTCTCTGAGCGTCTCGGAGCTTCGAAAAAAAAGGAAATAGCAAAGATCGAACAAACATAGGAAGAAGCATAGATCGAAGTGCGTCTCGGAGCTTCGAAAAAAAGGAAATAGCAAAGATCGAACAAAAATAGGAAGAAGCATAGATTGAAGTGCGTCTCAGAGCTTCGAAAAAAAAAGGAAACAGCAAAGATCGAACAAACATAGGAAGAAGCATAGATTCGAAGTGCGTCTCGGAGCTTCGAAAAAAAGGAAATAGCAAAGATCGAACAAAAATAGGAAGAAGCAAATGTCTCTGAGTGTCTCGGAGCTTCGAAAAAAAGGAAATAGCAAAGATCGAACGAACAGGAAGAAGCATAGATCCGAAGTGCGTCTCGGAACTTCGAAAAAATAAGGAAATAGCAAAGATCGAACAAAAATAGGAAGCATATATCGAAAGGGCGTCTCGGAGCTTCGAAAAAATAAGGAAATAGCAAAGATCGAACATAAATAATAAGAAGCATAGATCGAAATCCGTCTCGGAGCTTCGAAAAAAAGGAAATAGCAAAGATCGAACAAAAATAGGAAGAAGCATAGATCGAAGTGCGTCTCGGAGCTTCGAAAAATGAAGTAAGAATCCACGAAGTAAGACGAATCTTGGAAGTTTCTCGAAGCGATCTCTCTCTCTCCCTCGCAAGGACACTGGCGCAAGACCGTTCGAGAATCTTGCTAACAGCTTGAGGTTTTATTTATACTTGTTGGCTTGCTTTTCCTTCTCCGCTGGCTTGTCTTTGGCTTGCGTTTTTTTCCTTTATTTTTTTTCGTCTTTCTTTTTATTTTTTTCGTCTTTTTTTTGGGGGGGGGGAGGCGGGAGGGGGTCGGTAGAAGGGGAGAGGGTGGAGGAAGGGAGGAAGAGAGGGAGAGAGTAAATGTGCAAGAGTATAACACAATATTTGATAATGTATATATGAATATATTTATGTGTATGTGTGTGTGTTTGTGTGCGTGTCTGTGTGTTTGTGTGCGTGTGCGTGAGCGTGCGTGCGTGCGTGTGCGTTCGTGCGTGCGTTCGTGCGTGCGTGTGTGCGTGCGTGTGCGAGTGCGAGTGTGTCTAGCGCCCCTGCATGTGCATTCATATAACAAAATCACACAAAACCTGGACCATCACCTTCAAACAGACAAAAACAACCAAACAAAAGCCCCGACCTAAACCACTACAGCTCGAGGGGCGGCCCCAACGGCGGCGCTGGGAGAGGCCGCCCGCGACCGACCAGCCTCGGCCTCCCCGCCCACCTGCCGCCCATCAGCTGGAAGATAACTGTCCGCCTCGCCGACCAGACCCATTAATTCCCCAGATTTATCCGTCATTCGTGGATTAACCGGATGAAATAATGGAGAGAAAGATCGTACAACAGATAAAAAATATACAGAAGGAAAGAGATTTTTTGTCTTTTATTCTTTTAAATCATCGAACCCGTATTTAGATTTTTTTTAAATAATATTAATAATAATAGAAGATTTTAAATAATCGAACATGTACTTAGATTTAAATAATAATAATAATAACAATAGAAGATCTTTAAAATAATCGAACATGTATGTAGATTTAAATAATAATAATAATAATAATAATAATAATAATAATAATAATAATAATAATAAAAGATCTTTTAAGTAATCGAACCTGTATTTAGATTTTTAATATTAATAAAAACAATAGAAGATATTTTATATCATCGTATCTGTATTTAGATTAAAAAAAAAAAAAAAAAAATTATAACAGACAGACGTCCATTCACGTAAACATACGAAACAAAACCGCTAGATGACCTTGACAAAGCTTTTAAACAAACAGACATTTACACAGACAAATACCGTTAAAGAGAAAATGTGCACAGACCAATAATTAGGAAAAGTGGAAGGAGGGGAATAAGCAGGATGAGAAATGGGGGGAAAGAGAAAGGAAGAGGAAGAGGAAGAGGAAAAGAAGTGAGGGAGGAGGAGGAGGATTAGAAGAAGCAAAAAGCGAAAAGAGGAGGATGAGAAAGAAAAGGAAGTATGAGAGAAAAAAGAAGGAA
>NC_091575.1:28134442-28141942 GCF_042767895.1 Penaeus vannamei
GTGTACGGGCGCGGTGTATAAATATTCTAAGGCCCAAAACACACCCCTGCCCTCCCCCCCCCTCCCTTCTTTCCCCTCCTTCCCTCTCTCTCCCCCCCCTTCCCCCCCACCCTCTCGAAGGTGTTCTTCCGCGCACGCGAATAGAGGTCTAGGAATTTCGTTAAAGGGAGAGGGAGGGAGGGGAAGGGAGGGGCGAGTGGAGGGAGGAAGAGAGGGAGGGAGAGGAAGGGAGGGCTAGAGGGAGGAAGGGAAAGGAAGGGAGGGATACAGGAAGGGTAGAAGGAGGGAGAAAGGGTAGAGGAGAGGAAAGGGGAGAGGGAAAGGGAGAGGAGAGTGGAGGAAGAGAGAAAGGGAAAGGAAGGGAGGGGGGAGGGGGGGATAGGGGAAGAAGGTGAAGGTGGGGAAGGAAAGGATGGGGAGATGGAAGGAGGATGAAAGAGCGGAATCTGATACTTCGATCGCTTTTGCTAATAATCCTGATTTTGACTTCCCGGAGCAGGGAGGGGAGGGGGAGGAGGGAGGGAGGGAGGGAGGGAAGGAAAGAGGGAGGGAGAGAGGAAGGGATAGAGAGAGAGGGAGAGAAAGAAAGACAGAAAAACAGAGAAACAAAGACAGATACAATGACATACATACAGAAACACAGAAATAAACCAAGAGAACGAACAAGAAATATGAGAGAAAAGTCACCTCCCTCTCTTCTTTTTCTCCCTCAGTCCCTCCTTCTCTCTCTCTCTTTCTCTCCCTCTCTCTCACTCTCACTCTCACTCTCATTCACTCTCACTCCCTCTCCCTCTCCCTCTCCCTCTCTCTCTCTCTCCCCCTCCCCCTCTCTCTCTCTCTCTCTCTCTCTCCTCTCCCTCTCCCTCTCCCTCCTCCGTCCCTTCCTATCCCTCTCTCTCTCCCTCCCTCCCTCCCTATCCCTCTCTCTCTCCCTCTCTCTCTCTTATCGATCAGCGCCTTGCAAGCTGCAAAGGGGGAGTGCAGTAGCGTGCTGTCGTGTTGCAATGTGTCCTGCACGTGCCCACACAGCTCCAAGGTAACATTACACGCCTCCAGCAGGTCGTACTCCATGTAACGGGGGAGTAACGTGCCGCCTTGACAACCGGAAGTTCACACTCCATTATCGTAACGGAGTTTTTATTCGTCTTTTTATTCGTTTTATGATATCTTTTTTTAACGTTTTTTGAGATTTTTTAAGCTTTTTTTTATATATCTTTAGTTTATTTCTTTTTTAACCTATATGAAGATTTTTTTTCTCTCTCGCTCCCCTCTTATCCATTTTTTCCAATCCTCGTTCTCAGAGTTATCTTTCCTTTTTTATCTATCTTTCTTTTTCCTAGAGAGATAGACAAGGGCTTCTCTTAACGAACAAGTGCGAGGAACAAGTGCATGATCTCTCGATTCTTTCTCGTTCATCGTAGGAAATCCCCCCCCCCCTTCCCCACAAGAGCGTGAGAAACTTGGCACCGTCTGTGGGTGCCTCCTCGTTTTGGCTTCCAGCGAGGAGGGAAGGTGAAGGTTGGAGGGAGGGAGGGAGGGAGGGAAGGGAGGAAGGTGGGAGGGAGGGAGGGGGTGGTGGGTGGTGGTGGTGGTGGTGGAGGAGGAGGAGGAAGAGGAGATAAAGGTGGAGGAGGAGCTGATGGTGGACGAAGTGGAGGCGGAGGAGGATGGAGGGTCGTGGTGATGGTGGAAGGGAGAGGAAGAGAGGGAGGGAGGATGGAGGAAGTGGAGGAAGAGGAGGAGGAAGAAGAAGAAAAGGGGGAAGGAAGAGGAACATGAATAACAGGGGTAAGCGAAGCAGAAGCCAAAACAAGACGTAGTACGAGCAGAAGAATTAGGAGGAGGAGGAGGAGGAGGAGGAACCTTGTTACAGCGACCACGAGCGAGTGCAACCACAGGTCTCATGGCAATAACGGGCTTCACATGCCTATCAACGGGCCTCCAGTGCTGGTGTGCCGCTGTGCATGTCTCCCGGTCCTCGTCCCCTCGTCATGGCACCCTGGCACCTGCTACTTTCAATCACTCGGCTGAGTACATGCGACCCATCCACTCTCACGGTGCCACACAAGTCAGCTGCTTTCGTCTGGTGCTTGGATATATGGCAACGCCGGGGGATGTGCGTGCGTATGTGCGTGTATGTACGTGCGAGTGTATATGCGTGTGTGTGTGTTAAAGGGGGTTCACGCTGGACATGTTGCAAGATATCGCTTAGAAGTCTCCATCTCTCTCTCTCTATCTCTCTCTCTCCTCTTAACACTCTTCTCTCTCCTTAAAAGCCTCGCATGGCACAATCACCCCCCATCCCCCACCCCTTAAAAAAAATTAAAAAAAATGCACGAAAGAACTTAAAATTTGGCCAAAGCGATTGATAAACGTCATACCATAAGCACAGCCCCGTCGAGAGAGAGGGAGGGAGGGAGGGAGGGCCGGAGGGAGGGAGGGAGGGAGGGAAGGGGGGTTGTAGCGGATAGCGCGAGCTGGCAACCCCCGGCCTTCCATGAGAGGAGCAATGCACTACAGAACGAAATCCGGTTTTTGTACCCCTCGCTTCTACCCCACGCGAGCCAGGGCGCCGCTACCCGTTACATTTGTATCATGCGTAGGCTGTCAAGTGGTGCGTTTTCCATGTTGGTTTCCGTCAGGGGAGAATGAGAGAGAAGCGAGGAAGAATGGAAGAAGAGTGAGGGAAAAATGAGGGGAGTGAGAGAGAAGCGAGGGAGAATGGAAGAAGAGGAGAGATAAAAAGGGAGGATAATTAAGAGAATGGAAGAGGAGAGAATAATTAAGGGAATGGAAGAAGAGGAGAAAAAAAAGAGGAAGAGAAGCGAGGAAGAATGAAAAAAGAGGAGAAAGTGGGAATGAAAGAGAAGGAAGAATGGAAGAAGAGGAGAGAGCGGGAATGAAAGAGAAGCGAGGAAAAATGGAAGAAGAGAGAGGAAAAAAGGGAGAATAATTAATAGAAGCGATGTAGAATGGAAGAAGAGGAGAGAGAGAGAAGGGAAAAAGAGGGAATAATTTTGTTCACTGACTATGGCTGTTCCCCTTTGCTTCCTTTCCCGTGGAACTACTCTGCTTATACAGACGCTGTATGTTCAGCTAATGAAATTTTAGTCTTCGAGCAACATTCATATTTAATATCCGATGTTGACCTCGTCGTCCTCCTCCTCCTCTTCCTCCTCTTTCCTTTTCTTCTTCTTCTTCTCCTTCTCCTCCTCCTCCTCCTCCTCTTTCCTCTTCTTCTTCTTCTTCTCCTCCTCCTCCTCCTCTTTCTTCTTCATCTTCTTCTTCTTCTCTTCCTCCTCCATCTTCTTCTTCTTCTTCTTCTTCTTCTTCTTCTTCTTCTTCTTCTTCTTCTTCTTCTTCTTCTTCTTCTTCTTCTCCTCCTCCTCCTACTCCTTCTCCTTCTCCTCCTCCTACCTTCTTCTTCTTCTCTCTCTCTCTCTCTCTCTCTCTCTCTCTCTCTCTCTCTCTCTCTCTCTCTCTCTCTCTCTCTCTCTCTCTCATATATATATATATATATATATATATATATATATATATATATATATATATATATATATATATCCCTCCCTCCCTCCCTCCCTCCCTCTCTCTCTCTCTCTCTCTCTCTCTCTCTCTCTCTCTCTCTCTCTCTCTCTCCTCCCTCCCTCTCTCTCTCTCTCCCCCAACCCAAATGCAAAGGCAGTGTGTTTCCTCCGTTCAACTTTAACCTGTACCATTGAATGCGAGTTTACCTACATGCATCAAAAGGTAGCGATTGTTGTTCATACGAAGTTGCTCTGGCCGCTGGATCTGTTAGCTTACGACACACAATGCAAAACACGACACTTTAAAGCAAAAATTTGGCCTGGGGGGTGTTTAAAAAACTGGGTTAAACATGTTTGTTTTTTTTTTTATTATTAGTTTCAAGAATTAGTTATTGTTTTTTTTTCATTACTGTTAACCGCAATTTGATTCTTTTTTGTTTTTTTTCTGGATTCTAATCAAAATGTATTTATTGATTGAATGGGAATGTAATATTCTACTGAACTAACTACCATCTGGGACTAACTACCATCTGGGACTAACTACCATCTGGGACTAACTACCATCTGGGACTAACTACCATCTGGGACTAACTACCATTTGGGACTAACTACCATTTGGGACTAACTACCATCTGGGACGAACTACCATCTGGGACTAACCACAATCTGGGACTAACCATCATCTGGGACTAACCACCATCTGGAACTAACTACCATCTGGGACTAACCACCATCTGGGACTAACTACCATCTGGGACTAACTACCATCTGGGACTAACCACCATCTGGGACTAACCACCGTCTGGGACTAACTACCATCTGGGACTAACTACCATCTAGGACTAACCACCATCTGGAACTAACCACCATCTGGGACTAACCACCATCTAGAACTAACCACCACCTGGGAATAACCACCATCTGGGACTAACTACTAACCACCACCTGGGAATAACCACCATCTGGGACTAACTACCTATTACCCATTTCCTGTGAGAGTCAGCGAGCTAAAAGTAAGATCAAACACACGTGCATCAAGACAAGCATTTCTCAAGGTATTTTTATCCTGTTTCAAAGGCTTGCAGCATCTTGGACCCAAACCTTGCGGAAGATCCAAGCTTGGGTTGCAATCGACTGGGCTTGCAAACTGGCTGGGTGAGGGTGTGTGTGTGTGTGTGTGCGTGTGTGTGTGTGTGTGTGTGTGTGTGTGTGTGTGTGTGTGTGTGTGTGTGTGTGTGTGTGTGTGTGAGAGAGAGAGAGAGAGAGAGAGAGAGAGAGAGAGTTAGTGTGAGTGAGTGAGTGTGTGTGTGTGAGTGAGTGAGTGAGTGAATGAATGAATGAATAAATGGATGAATGAGTGAGAGAGAGAGAGAGTGAGAACGTGTGTAAATTACCGTGTGAGTGTGAGTGAATGAGAGAGAGAGGGAGTGAGTGTGAAAGTGAGAGTGAGTGTGCGTGTACGTTTTCCGCGTGAATCTTTCATACGAAAAAGTTCTTACCGCATGTTCTTACTTGGCTCCTGAGCTGTCTGACACAGTTTTAAGTACCCTGACGAATCAGACCATACTGCAGTTTTCGAGGAACCAAGAATGTACATGCGTTTATACACACATAGTAAAAAAAAAAAAAAAAAAAATCACACACGTATATACAAGTGTACATTCGATACCTACACCGCCACACTATATAATTGTACATGCGTTTATGCGTTTATACACATGTAGTAAAACACACACACACATACGTACGTATATACATGTGTTCACTCGATACTTATACACCGCTACCCACACACACGTACGCACATATACAAGTGTACACACGACACTTACACACCGCCACACTACATCACAAATCGCAAAATCTGGCAAAGCGATCAACCCTTTGCTTACTGTAAACTAGTTCGCCAAAAGAACGAGGGAATGGGTGCAGACGCGAGAGGAGGGAGAGGCGAGTAATAAGGGGAGAGAGAGAGAGAGAGAGAGAGAGAGAGAGAGAGAGAGAGAGAGAGAGAGAGAGAGAGAGCGAGAGAGTGAGAGAGAGAGAGAGAGAGAGGGAGAGAGAGAGAGAGAGAGAGAGAGAGAGAGAGCGAGAGAGCGAGAGAGCGAGAGAGAGAGAGAGAGAGAGAGAGAGAGAGAGAGAGAGAGAGAGCGAGAGAGAGAGAGAGAGGGAGGGAGTTGTTGTATGCCAGATCTCCTCAAAATGAAGATAAGTCTCATTTTTCGTACTCTCTCGAATGCAGGAGGAACGGCGAAGGGGAACCGGAATAAAGAGGAGAGTGGGAATGGGTGTGATGCAACACAGGAGAGGAGGAAGGAGCGGGAGGAGCAACACAGAGGAGGAGGAGGAGGGGGGAGGAGGAAGAGGAGGAAGAGGAGGAAGGGGAGGGGGAGGAGGAGGGAGAAGGAAGAGGAGGAGGGAGAAAGAAGAGGAGGAGGAGGAGAACGAGAAGAATAAGAAGGAGGTGGGGAGGAGGAGAGAAAGGATGAAAGGAAAAGAACAATAATGATGAGTAAAGGGAAGAGAACAAGAGTGGGGGGAAGGGAGAAGAAGGAGGGAGATGAGGAGGACAAAGAACTTGGTAAAGGGGGGATTGTACAGAGAGAAAAGAGGAGAAAGATAGGAAGAGAACAGAAATACAAAATAAAGACAAGAAAACATATAAAAAGAATTTATATGGAAGAAGGGACACACAGAATGATGAAAGACTAGAATAAGATAAAAACAAGAACGGGTGTAAAAATAAATAAATAAAAAAGAAAATACGCCAAAATTACTTATAAAAAACAGGAAATGAGACGAACCTTCCTTGAAGACGAAAAATAGACCGATTGCAAATACAGAAAGGGTAGAATAAAGCAATAAAAATAAAAGTAGGAAGAGAGAGGGCAAACGAGACGGTTCACCGACCTAGAGTAACCGGTCCATCAAGAAGAGAGTAAATATGTAGCAAAGAGTTTGGTCGGTTCAGCACCAAGAACAAGAACAAGAGCAAGAGAGAGAGAGAGAGAGAGAGAGAGAGAGAGAGAGAGAGAGAGAGAGAGAGAGAGAGAGAGAGAGAGAGAGAGCGAGTGAGCGAGTGAGCGAGTGAGAGAGAGAGAGAGCGAGTGAGCGAGAGAGAGAGAGAGAGAGAGAGAGAGAGAGAGAGAGAGAGAGAGAGAGAGAGAGAGGAACATATCTCTTTAACGCAATCGCTTCCCTTTTTTCCCCTTAATTCCATTTCCGAATCAGATACTAGGTCTAAATAGAAGTCTAAAAAATCAGGGAATATCATGCGAGACAAATAGCCAATAGATGGCACTAGTATCTCAATACAGATTAGCGCCATCTATTGACAAGTAGTCTCATTAGCAATACATTTCCCCCCCCTTCACTAAATCTATTTCCGAATCAGAGACTAGGCCTAAATAAAACTCTAAAAAATCGGGGAATATTATGCAAGACAAGCAGCCAATAGATGGCACTAGTAGTTCAATACAGATTAACGCCATCTATTGACAGGGAGTCTCATTAGCACCAACGCCATCTGTTGATGAATCGCGATAAAGTCCAACGCGCTTGATTCTCCTTCCAATATATAATCTTAGTTTGCTATCTCATTATCGTGACCGTCTCTCATCACCATCAACTACTTGCTATCATCAGCTATGATGGAATAATTACGGTAATTATTGTCATCGTTATTAATTTGCCAATTTGTCCCGCACTGTCGCGTTTACCGTTCGTTTTGAGTGAATCATCTTCCGCTTCTTGATTTTTTTTTTTTTTTCTGTCGCGATTTTTTTCATTATCTTTGTTACACATTCGTTTATTACTTGTCTCTTTAACCTACATTCCTTCTTCTCTTCCTTCTCCTATTTACCTCCGTCCTTTATTCCTCCATTTTTTTCTCTTCCTTCTCCCATTTACTTCTTCCTTCCTCCCTCCTTCATTTCTCCATTCTCCTTTCTCCTCCTCTTTCTAACCTCCTATT
>NC_091575.1:28146942-28153741 GCF_042767895.1 Penaeus vannamei
TTGGGGGGGAGAGGGGGTCCTTTCATTTATTTCTTTGATATTATTTTCCCTTTTTTTTACTTTCTCTTTTTTATTGTTTTTTTTTTTCTCTCGGGAATTTGTTTCGTTCTTTCTTTTCATTTCTATTTCACTTTTTGACGCCATGTGTGTGTCCGTGTTTTTTTTTCATGCAAAATTTATTTCCTAATATCATTATTCTTTATTTGTTTGTCTCTCTTCCTCTCTTTCCTTTCTCTTCCGTCCATACTTTATGGCATTCTCCCTTTGGTGTCCTATTTTAAATTGTCATTTCCTGTTTTTCCTTCCCTTCGTTCTCGTCCATCCGTCCCTCCCTTTTTCCTTCTCCTTCCCTCTCTTTTCTTCCATCCGTCCCTCTCTTTTCCCTTCTCCTTCTCTCCCTTCTCATTTCTTTTCCCTCCCTCCCTCCATCCTTCCCTCCCTTCTCCTCCCTCCCTCCTTCCCTTCTCCTCCCTCCCTCTCTCCCTTCCTCCCTCCCTCCTTCCCTCCCTCCCTCCCTCCCTCCCCCTTCCCTCTCTTCCTATCTCCTCTTCCCTCCCTTCCTCCCTCCCTCCCTCCTTCCCTCCCTTCCTCCCTCCCCCTTTTTCCTGTAATCGATGAATAATTCCAGAGGAAACGGAGACACACGCTAGAATTTAGGTCACTTGGTATGGGTATTTCGGAGCCATTATCGCCATAATTGCCCTTATCAACACGCTTATCTCTCTATCGTGCATTGTCTTTGGGGAAGGCCCTATGTACGGGTCCGATGGTATGGTCGCCAGCTCAGCAAGTCGCTCTTTTTTTTTACAGGTCAGCGAATTGTTCCTTCTATAAAGGTCAGCTCTTTCTTTACGGGTCAGCAAATCGATCGCTCTCTCACCAGGTCAGCAAGTCGCTCCCTCTTTACAGGTCTGCTAGTCAGCTCCCTCTATACAGGTCAGCTCCTTTACGGGTCAGCAAATCGATCGCTCTCTCACCAGGTCAGCAAGCCCCCTCTTTACAGGTCAGCTAGTCAGCTCCTTCTTTACGGGTCAGCAAGTCGCTCTCCCTCTCTACAGGTCAGCAAGTCGCCCCCTCTTTACAGGTCAGCTTGTCGCTCTCTCTCTCTCAACAGGTCAGCTAGTCAGGTCCCTCTATACAGGTCAGCTCCTTCTTTACGGGTCAACAAGTCGCCCCCTCTCTACAGGTCAGCAAATCGCTCCCTCTCCTTGACAATTAGGCCGCTCCCTTCCTCTTCAGGTTGTCTTTCTTCTCCTTTTTTTATTCGTGTTCGGGTCCCTTTCCCTGGTCTGTCGGGTCTCGGGTTTCATCCTTTCCATCTCTATGAGTCCTTGGCTGTTTATCCTTTCGCCCGAGTCAGCCCGTCCCTAGAGAGGCCCTTTTCCCCAGATTTCTCAACTTCCAGGTTCTCCCTTTCTTTATCTTTTATCCATATCTTTCCCTGTGTCACCCTCTAACCATGGAAATGTGTCCTTAAATAGGTCTTCCCTCTCTGATTCCTTGTCTGTCTTTCTCTCTCGCTCCTTCCCTCCCTCTCTTTCTCTTACTCTCACTCACACACTCACCCTCCCTCTCTCTTACTCTTACTCTCACCCTCCCTCTCTCTCACTCTCTCTTTCTCTTACTCTCACCCTCCCTCTCTCTTTCTCTTACTCTCACCCTCCCTCAATCTTACTCTTACTCTCACCCTCCCTCTCTCTTACTCTTACTCTCACCCTCTCTCGCTCTTACTCTCACCCTCTCTTACTCTTACTCTCACACTCATCCTCTCTCGCTCTTACTCTTACTCTCACCCTCCCTCTCTCTTACTTTCACCCTCCCTCTCTCTTACTCTTAGTCATCCTCCCTCTCTACGCCAGCCAATACCCAGGTCCTTTCCTCTCCACGAGTCCAGGAGTCCTCGCTCGCCAGGTCGGCCGCAGGATGTGATTTATTAACAGGATATTAACGCAAAGGGCGGGGGGTTGGGGGATGCGGGACGGGGTGTGGGAGGGGGTGAGGGACAGTAGGGGAAGCGTTGTTGGGGTGGGGGTGAGGGATGCGACGGGGAGTGGGAGGAGGGGAGAGGGATGCGGGGACGGGGAGTAGGAAGGGGGGGCGAGGGATGTGGGGACAGGGAGTGGGAGGGGGGGGTGAGGGATGCGGGGACGGGGAGTGGGAGGAGGGTGAGGGATGCTGGGACAGGGAGTGAGAGTGGGGGTGAGGGACAGTAGGGGG
This sequence comes from Penaeus vannamei, assembly GCF_042767895.1. Lineage (NCBI taxonomy): Eukaryota > Metazoa > Arthropoda > Malacostraca > Decapoda > Penaeidae > Penaeus > Penaeus vannamei. The sequence continues at coordinate 28,149,160 of NC_091575.1, forward strand.
AAGGGTTGTTGGGGTGGGGTTGGGAGTTAAGGGGGAGGTTGAAACCGTAGGGGAAGGGGGAAGGGTTGTGATGGGGGGCGGGGGGTGAAACCGTAGAGGAAGGGTGTGTGGGGAGGTGGGGGGGGGGAAGGTGAGACATTAAGATGTGATATCTGCTATCCCGGGTGCTGAGCCATTCTGACCTCTATAGTATCTTAGCCCGAAGGATGAATATCGCCTGCACCCAAAGAGTGGAAGCCATGGCGACTGACGGTGGCCTCCTCTTCCTAATTTGAGAAATGAGATAATTCTTTTTCGTTTTTTTATTATTACTATTATTTGCATAACACGTGGACGTCACAGCTGTTTTAATGCCAGTGTGCAGTCGTATTCCGGCGCATAATGGGGGTGTGGATGCAATGAATTTAAGTTTGTGTTTTCTTATTACCTCTTCGTTGCTTGCAGTCATTAGTGCTTGTGAGTGAGAATGGGAATGGAAGGAGAGAAGAGAGAGAGAGAGAGAGAGAGAAATAGCAAGACAATAGAATGTGTGTAAGAGAGAGAGTCAGAGAAGAGAGAGAAAGAGAGAGAGAGAGAGAAACAGGAACAAGCCAGAATACAAATATACAGCCACACAGACAGACAGAAAGAAGAAAGATAAGATATGAGAACACGTTGATAAGAGTCACCTGATTCAAAAGATAACTCCTCGTGGCTCTTAGACCTCAAGTGTCGGATTTAAAAAACAACGCTATGTCATCCAAACAGGCCCATTCGATTCCAGGGTGATATAACATCCTCCGAAGCTTCTGGAACATCCTTAACCCCCCCCACCCCCCTTCATCCTTATGAATCATCATCTCACTTCACTTTCCTAAACTTCTTTTCCATTTTTTCTTCTTTCCTCTTTCTTTTATTTGTATTCTCTCTCTCTCTCTCTCTCTCTCTCTCTCTCTCTCTCTCTCTCTCTGCATGTCTGTCTGTCTCTATTTTCGTTCCTTCCTGTCAATCTGTGTATTGGAAATCTTTCGAAGCTTCTGGAATATCGTCTCTAAAATCGTTTAACCTCCTTTGCATCCCCTCCCCTCCCCTCCCTTCTCTCCCTTCCCTCCCCTTCCCTCCCCCTCCCTCCCATCCCCTCCCACCCCCTCCCTCCTCCTCCCTTCTTTCCTAATCTCTCCATCCATCCCCTCCCTCCCACCTATCCTCCCCCTACCACCCACCTACTCCCCCCACACACACACACCCCACCCTTTCCAAGACGCGACTCAATGTGCTGTCTCACGTACCCAGTACCCACTCCTACCCTAGCTATACCCTCCCTTCCCCCTCTCCTTATCTACTACCCCTCTCCCTCCGTCCTCTTCCCTTCTACTCTTTTCTCTCTCTCTCTCTCTCGCTCTCTCTTTCTCTCTCTCTCTCTCTCTCTCTCTCTCTCTCTCTCTCTCTCTCTCTCGCTCTCTCTTGCCTTCTCCCTCTCCCTCCTTCCCTCTTCCTTTCCCTCCTTTCCTCTCTCTCCCCCCTTCCCTCCCCTCTCTCCCTCCTTCCCTTTTTCTCTCCCTCCCTCCCTCCTTTCCTCTTTATCTCCCTCCCTCCCTTCTTCCCTCTCTCCCTCCCTACCAGTTCCACTACCCGTCACTCTACCCAGTCGACACCTAATCACCCTGCCACCCTTCTCCCTAAATAACGATCACCCTTCACCCCTGAATCGCTCGTAATGCAAGTATACCCATCCCTAAAATCACCCTAAATAGAGTCATCACATTTAAAAAAAAAAAAATAGAAGAAAAGAAGAAAGAAGTATACCATAAAAAATTAAGTAAAAGATTTTTTTAAAAAGGGAGAAAAAAACACCCTTAAAGTAAAAAGTCACCCTGGGGAACACCCTTATCTTACACGGTTGCCAATCAGGTTATATAATGAGTCTCGTGCTGAAACCTAACTAACCTGTAGCTGGCAACACTGCACCTCAAGACACTTTTTTATTGAAGACGGAATTTCTTGTCTTTTGGGTGAATAAAGTGAGATGTGTGTGTGTGTGTGTGTGTGTGCGAGTGTGTGTGACAAGAAGAGAGAGTGTCTAGTCCAGTGAAGACTCTAAGCGCAAGAATGCATAATTGTATATAAATGTCAAGCGAAGAGAGAGTGGTCACATAAAGTCACACGCGAACTCACACTTGTAGTGAGTTATATATGTATATGTATGTATGTGTATATATATATATATATTTATATGTATGTATGGTTGTGTATATATATATATATATATATATATATATATATATATATATATATATATACGTGTGTGTGATATATATATATATATATATATATATATATATATATATATATATATATACATACATACATATAGCATACAAATATATACATACATACATATAGCATACAAATATATACATATAAATATACATACATATATGTATATATACACATATATACACATATACATACATATACATACATATATATAAATACACACACACACACACACACATACACATACACACACAGACACATATACCTATATATGTACATATATATATATACACATATATGTGTGCATATACATATATATACAATTGAGTAATATTTATAGCACACACGTGTGTAACTGGCCACGAGTTTCGAAACTAAATCGAGCGATTTTCTACGTTCGACTAAACATATCCATCTGAAGCATGTTTCACTCGATCGTAAATCATATATGATACACCTGTTTTTTCTGTTGAGAAATATTTAGAAGTATTGGATAGTTTTATCATATTTTTTTCTTAATCTGGCGTTGAATCATGACTTTTAAGCAATATATAAACACGGATGACTGTTGGGATAAAAATAATATGGTGAAAGATACGTAATCAAAAACGATTTGTGTTCATATTTTAGTCTTAAAACTGTTAGAAAGCTGGAGAAAGGACAAAGAGATTGGGAGGAGGGAGGGGTGAAAGTAGGAAGAAAGAGTAGGTAAAAGGAAAAGAGAAAGATATTTAAGAATTCAAAATTTCGAAATTAAAATCCAAAAAATAAAGAAGGACAAGACGCAGGCTCCTTGGCGCGCACAATCCTCCTGCCACATCCCTCTGGCACCCTTAACGCGGATCCGGACACGCGATAACCCTTAAAACACTAGCCACTTGACACCCTAAGTGCTCTCTCCTTCCATTCGTATCAGGTAATCTAATTGAAGAAGGAGTATCAAGAGGATTCGGGAATGGGGAGGAGTTAACGGCTGATCGGCGAAAGGTGATTGGCTGACACGGCCTTCGAGGTATGAATAGTCGAAGCTGATTGGCTGACACGGCCTTCGAGGTATGAATAGTCGAAGCTGATTGGCTGACACGGATTTGGAGGTATAAACGGACGGAGGTGATTGGCTGAAACGAATTTTAAAGGGTTTGAATTGGTGGAAGGCGATTGGTGGGTTTGGAGTTTAAAAGGCATGAATGGCGGTCGGTGATTGGTGAAGAGGTCTTACTATCCTTCGTCCATCAGCGTTGGAAGACTCTCTTTCTCGAGGCTCTAAAAGGTAAGTTCTATATTAAGAGAGGGCCAAGACGAGAGGGAGAAGGAGGAGAAGCAGAAGATGAGAAGGAGGAGGAGGAGGAGATGTAAAGCACGCAGGCAATGCCATAGGTCTTGCTTCTGGCCAGCTGTTTGCTCCCGACTTCGCTGAGCAAAATCAAAATTCGTCCTCTATTTTAACGGTTTTCCCCTAAAACACGCCCTTCTCTTTTTTCGAGAAAAAAAGGAAGATAAAAATAACAGAAACGCCACCATACATCCTTACATACCGTTTCATTTTCTTTTTATTTTCTTCTTTTTCGTATTCTTTTTATCTTCCCTTTTCCTTTTTCCTTTTTGCATTCTCTTTTTATTCCTATTTTCCGTATTCTTCTTATCTTCCTTTTCCCTTTTTCTTATTCGCATACTCTTTTCCTCTTTCCTTCCTTTTTTTCGTATTTTTCTTATCTTCCTTTTCCCTTTTTCTTATTCGCATTCCCTTTTCCTCTTTCTTTCCCTTTTTTCCGCATTCTTTTCATCTTCTTTTCCTTTCAAGCCGAAAAAAAAAATTGAAGGCCCCAGGTATGAAGTGACGTAATGCGAGTCTGCAAGGTGGACACAGGCGGGGATTTACAGGTAGCCCCTGAAGTGACTCTCAAGGCTCAATTCTAGCCTTGTAAGGAAACAACCGAGGTTTCGACTCCCGGGCGGATCAATACTCTTCCTTGTTAAGGTGTATCTGCTTTTTTCTCTTTCTCTCTTTTTTCTTCTCTTTCTTTTTTTTTCGTTCTCATATTTTTTTTCTCTTTCTCTTTCTCCATTTCTTTTTTCTTTTTTCTCGTCCTTTTGTTTCTCTTTTTCCTTTCCCTTTTCTTTCTCTTTCTCTTTCTCTTTCTCGCTTCCCTTCTTTTCTCTCTTCCCTTTCTACTGTATATCTTCTCATTCTTTATTCTTTTTGTAGTTGTTCCTACTGTTGATATTATTGCTGTTATTATTGCTGTTATTGTTATTGTTGCTGCTATTGTTATTATTGCTGTTATTTTTATCATTGTTATTGCTGTTATTGTTATTATTGCTGTTA
>NC_091575.1:28154241-28156741 GCF_042767895.1 Penaeus vannamei
TCAGCAGTCATTGCAGATAAAACAAACCTACATGTAGTTCGATTAACAGCTCATGATACTCACAACCTAAGGCAACAGTCCACCACATAACATCACCAACTAACAACAAACACATTATTTTCCATTCTGCTGAAAACAAACTCCCTTTATACTCCTCACGCCTTGATTCCTGTATTTCTGTACACACTCTATCATTCCATTGTGTGGGATACGCTTGTCTTCCCTCCTGACGAGCCTGTAGTTAAGGACACTAATGAACAAGCGGTGATAAGTGTGATGCAAATTAGGGTGAAGTTTGGGGAGCAATTGAGGCAAGAGAAGGAAGCAAAGAGAGCAACTTTGTGGCGTTTGAGGAATGAATCAGCAGGAGGTGGGGGATAGAAGGAGGAAAGATGGAGAGAGGGAGAGAGAGAGCAAGAGAGAAGGAAGCAAAGAAGGAGCATTGTGGCGTTTGTGGAGTGAATCAGCAGGAGATGGGCGATAGAAGGAGGAAAGATGGAGAGAGACAGAAAGAGAAGAGGGAGAGAGAGAGAGAGAGAGCAAGAGAGAAGGAAGCAAAGAGAGCAACTTTGTGGAGTTTGAGGAGTGAATCAGCAGGAGGTGGGTGATAGAAGGAGGAAAGATGGAGAGAGACAGAAAGAGAAGAGGGAGAGAGAGAGCAAGAGAGAAGGAAGCAAAGAAGGATTATTGTGGCGTTTGTGGAGTGAATCAGCAGGAGATGGGCGATAGAAGGAGGAAAGATGGAGAGAGACAGAAAGAGAAGAGGGAGAGAGAGAGAGAAGGAAGCAAAGAGAGCAACTTTGTGGAGTCTGAGGAGTGAATCAGCAGGAGGTGGGTGATAGAAGGAGGAAAGATGGAGAGAGACAGAAAGAGAAGAGGGAGAGAGAGAGAGAGAGAGAGAGCAAAGAAGGATTATTGTGGCGTTTGAGGAGTGAATCAGCAGGAGATGGGTGATAGAAGGAGGAAAGATGGAGAGAGACAGAAAGAGAAGAGGGAGAGAGAGAGAGAGAGAGAGAGCAAAGAAGGATTATTGTGGCGTTTGAGGAGTGAATCAGCAGGAGATGGGCGATAGAAGGAGGAAAGATGGAGAGAGACAGAAAGAGAAGAGGGAGAGAGAGAGAGAGAGAGAGAGCAAAGAAGGATTATTGTGGCGTTTGAGGAGTGAATCAGCAGGAGATGGGTGATAGAAGGAGGAAAGATGGAGAGAGACAGAAAGAGCAAAGAGGGAGAGAGAGAGAGAGAAGGAAGCAAAGAGAGCAACTTTGTGGAGTCTGAGGAGTGAATCAGCAGGAGGTGGGTGATAGAAGGAGGAAAGATGGAGAGAGACAGAAAGAGAAGAGGGAGAGAGGGAGAGAGAGAGAGAGCAAAGAAGGATTATTGTGGCGTTTGAGGAGTGAATCAGCAGGAGATGGGCGATAGAAGGAGGAAAGATGGAGAGAGACAGAAAGAGAAGAGGGAGAGAGAGAGAGAAGGAAGCAAAGAGAGCAACTTTGTGGAGTCTGAGGAGTGAATCAGCAGGAGGTGGGTGATAGAAGGAGGAAAGATGGAGAGAGACAGAAAGAGAAGAGGGAGAGAGAGAGAGAGAGAGAGAGCAAAGAAGGATTATTGTGGCGTTTGAGGAGTGAATCAGCAGGAGATGGGTGATAGAAGGAGGAAAGATGGAGAGAGACAGAAAGAGAAGAGGGAGAGAGAGAGAGAGAGAGAGAGCAAAGAAGGATTATTGTGGCGTTTGAGGAGTGAAGCAGCAGGAGATGGGCGATAGGAGGAGGAGAGATGGAGAGAGACAGAACGAGAAGGAGGGAGAGAGAGAGAGAGAGAGAGAGCAAAGAAGGATTATTGTGGCGTTTGAGGAGTGAATCAGCAGGAGATGGGCGATAGAAGGAGGAAAGATGGAGAGAGACAGAAAGAGAAGAGGGAGAGAGAGAGAGAAGGAAGCAAAGAGAGCAACTTTGTGGAGTCTGAGGAGTGAATCAGCAGGAGATGGGTGATAGAAGGAGGAAAGATGGAGAGAGACAGAAAGAGAAGAGGGAGAGAGAGAGAGAGAGAGCAAAGAAGGATTATTGTGGCGTTTGAGGAGTGAATCAGCAGGAGATGGGCGATAGAAGGAGGAAAGATGGAGAGAGACAGAAAGAGAAGAGGGAGAGAGAGAGAGAGAGAGAGAGCAAAGAAGGATTATTGTGGCGTTTGAGGAGTGAATCAGCAGGAGATGGGCGATAGAAGGAGGAAAGATGGAGAGAGACAGAAAGAGAAGAGGGAGAGAGAGAGAGAAGGAAGCAAAGAGAGCAACTTTGTGGAGTCTGAGGAGTGAATCAGCAGGAGGTGGGTGATAGAAGGAGGAAAGATGGAGAGAGACAGAAAGAGAAGAGGGAGAGAGAGAGCAAGAGAGAAGGAAGCAAAGAAGGATTATTGTGGCGTTTGTGGAGTGAATCAGCAGGAGATGGGCGATAGAAGGAGGAAAGATGGAGAGAGACAGAAAGAGAAAAGGGAGAGAGAGAGAGAA
>NC_091575.1:28234241-28239241 GCF_042767895.1 Penaeus vannamei
TGTGAGGGGGAGGTAGAGGGAGTGGGGGAGGGGAGGGGGGGGAGGGGGAAAGGGGAGGGGGAGTGAGGAGAGGGGAAGGAGGAGAAAAGAGGGAAAGGAAGGGAGGGGGAGTGAGTTCTGGACTTTTTTGCTTGAGGGGGAGTGAGGTTCACGGGACTTTTTTTTTTGCTTATGCGGGGAGTGAGTGAGGTAGGAGTGGGAGGGGAGGGAAGGGAGGAAGAAGAAGGGAGTGATTCCTGGACTTTTTTATTTGCTTGGATGCGGGTTCACGAATTTTTTTTATTTGCTGATGCGGGGGAGTGAGTGAGGAGAGGGTGGGGGAGGGGAAGGAGGGGGAGGGGAGAGAGGGATAGGGATAGTGAGGGGAGAGGGGGAAGGAAGGGAGGGGAGGGAGGAGTGAGGTTCACGGACTTTTTTTTATTTGCTTGGATGCGGGAGGTGATGGTGAGGAGGGTGGGGAGGGGGAGGAGGGGGGAGGGGGAGGAGGGAGAGGGAAGGAATGGCGGAGAGAAAGTGAGGTTCACGACTTTTTTTTTTTTTGCTTGGATGCGGGGAGTGAGTGAGGTGAGGGGGGGAGGGGAGAGGAGAGGGGGAGGAGTTGAGGAGTGTGAGGAGAGGGAGAGGGGGAAGGGGGTGTGAGAGGGAAAGGGGAGTGAGTTTCACGGATCTTTTTTTTTTTGCTTGGATGCGGCAGGAGTGAGTGAGGAGGAGTGGTAGGGGAGGGGGAGGGAGAGAGGTTAGGTGAAAAAGGGAGTGGGAGGGAGAGGAGAGGGAATTAGTGGGGAGAGTAAGGAGAGGAGTTGGAGGACGTGAGTGAGGGTGGAGGGAGAAGAAAGGCAGTGGAGGAGGGGGTGTGGAGGGAGGAAGGGAGTGGGCGAGGGAGAGAGAGGGAGTGAGGGGGGAAGGGGGGAGTGGGGGGAGGGGAGTGAGGTGGGGGAGGGGGTAGAGGGAGTAGGGGGAGGGAGAGGGAGAGGAGTCGGAGTGAGTGAAGGGAAGGGAGTGAGGGGGGAGGGATAGAGAGGGGAAAGGGAGTGAGAGAGGGAGGAGAAAGGGGGGGGGAGGGAGAATAAATTATGGGGGGAGGGTAAAGAGAGACTGTGTAAGGGAAGGGAGGAGAAAGAGTGCGGGAGGAAGATAGAGATGAGGAGGAGAGGAGTTAAATAGGAAGAGAAGAGGGACGGAGAAGAGGGTGAGAGAGAAGAGAAAGGGGAGTCAGGGAGGAGGAAGAGATTAGGACGGAAAGGGGGAAAGAGGAGAGAAAAAAGAGTAAGGAGAGGAGTTGGAAGACGTGGAGAGAGGGAGAAAGCAGAGACAAGGGGATGGGAGAGAGAGGTGGGGACAGATGGAGAGAGAGAGATAGAGCAGGGAGAGAATAAATTAGAAGTGAAGAAAGTAAAAGGGACGGGGAAGGAAGGGGGAGAAGGTGGGAGAATGGAATGAAAGAAGTTGTGAATAAAGAGAGGGAACGGAGAGGGTGCAAAGAGAGTGACTGGAGGGAGAGAGAGAGAGAGAGAGAGAGAGAGAGAGAGAGAGAGAGAGAAAGAGAGAGAAAGAGAGAGGAGAGAGAAGGAGGGGGGGAAAGGAGAGAGAAAGAGGAGGAGAGGAGGAAGGGAGAGGAAGAGAGATAAGGAGGGAGAGGAAGGGAGAAAGAAAAGGAGGGAGGGAGATGGAGAGAGAGAGGAAGAGGAAGGGAAGGTGAAAGGAAGAAGGAAGAAATGGGATGGAATTGTTTATTTTCTACCTGGGATATAAAGCTTGTCCCTGTTGTCTGGTACGAGGTTAGGCAGGTTTCAAAAAAGAGAGAATTTAGCATTATCTAAACTGAAGCCGTATATTTCTTTTTTATCATTACCCTTCTCTCTCTACTTCTTGTTTTTTTTCTATCTATATACTTCTATCTCACTATCCATCTTTCGCTCTCTCTCGCTCTCTTTCTCTCTCTCTCTCTCTCTCTTTCTCTCTCTCTCTCTCTCTCTCTCTCTCTCTCTCTCTCTCTCTCTCTCTCTCTCTCTCTCTCTCTCTCTCTCTCCACCCCTCCCTCCTCTCTCTCTTTCCTTTCCCTTTCCTCCTCCCCTTCTTCTCTTTCTTTCTCCCTCCCTCCTTCCTCTCTCTCCCTCCTCTTCCCCTATCCTCCTCTCCTCTTCCTCCTCCCTCCTCCCTCCCTCCCTCCTCCCTTCCCTCCCTCCCTCCCTCCTTCCTCTCCGTCCCTCCCTCCCTCGTGGAAATGCTACACAGGAAGAGGAAAAAGACAGACGGCAAAACCCCTTTAAATCACAAAATACACCCCGGCCACACGTACACAAACCATTACAAGCGCGTACAATATCCATTACAATAATCAAAATCACGTTTCTAAGCGCCATAGCCACCATCATATCAAATTGCAATTCACGCGGAAAACAAACACGGGTCGATAGGCCTACCCCATAACGAACAAAATGAAATGTGTAAAAGTAACAGTAGAATGGGGGGAGAGAGGGGGAGAGAGAGAGAGAGGGAGAGAGGGAGACAGAGAGAGGGGGGACAGGACAGAGAGGGAGAGAGAGAGGGAGAGAGGGAGACAAAGAGTGAGGGGGAGGGTGGGAGAGAGAGGAGAGAGAGAGAGAGAGAGAGAGAGAGAGAGAGAGAGAGAGAGAGAGAGAGGGTAGGGAGGGAGAGGGAGGGAGGGAGGGAAGGAGAGAGAGGGAGAGACCAAAACCAAAATGAAAAAAAATCAAATGTGCAACCGTATTGACCTCCCCCCCCCCCCACACACACACACTCGAAAAAAAGGATAAAAAAAGTTAAAAATATATCTAAAAAAAAATACAAGAGTGTGCAATAGTATAGTATTTTCTATCACACCTTTTTCTATGTAAAAAAAAATGCTATAAAAAATAATAGAATGTAGGCCTTTCACTTTTCTATTTAAAAATAACAGTATCACGTAGGCCTATCACAAAAGAATCAGGGATTTGCAATAACATCAAATTGCAACACACACACTGGACACGAACAGGGATTTTAGGGCTTATAAGAATGATAAAAAACAATATAATTCCTTTTATTACGTACAATGTTGTATTACATCAGATTACAACGTACATAAAACGCGTTATAGGCTCTTTAAAATATGATGATAACAATGATATTGATGTTACTGATAATGATAATGGTAATAATAATATCAATAATAATAATAATAATGATAATGATAATAGTAATAATAATGGTGATAAAAATACTGATAGTGATAATAATGATAATGATAATAATGATAATAATAATGATAATAATAATAATGATGCTTACATTGTAATAACAGTAAGCGTAATAATGATAATAATAAAAGACTGTGATTATTACACTATGAATTTTTGTTTTGCTCAGATTCTTGTGAATGTTTTTTTTACAGCTCACACTTACACTTACACACTTGTTTCTTCCATCTTCTCTCTTCTTTCCTCTCTTTCTCTTTCTCTCTATCTCTTCTCTCTCTCTCTCTCTCTCTCTATCTATCTATCTATCTATCTATCTATCTATCTATCTATCTATCTATCTCTCTCTCTCTCTCTATCTCCCTCTCTCTCTATCTCTCTCTCAAATTATTGCTCTCCTATTTCTTGGCTCAGCCTCCAATTTATACATTTGTTAAAGTTCCAAACATTTTTTCGATTGTATCTCATCTTTTATTCATTTGTTCCTTTATTTATCTTTATTCAATCGTTATCCGCTTTAATTATTTTGTTTCTTCTCTTTCTCCTCGTCCTCCTCCTCCTGTTCTTTCTCTTTCCCCTATTTTTTTTTCTTTTTTTAGAATTATTTTCTTGCCGTGAAATGTCTCTTAAAAACTTCTTATAATTTCTTTACGATTCGTCTTATTTATTTACTTTCACTAACACGAAACCTCTCCTTTTCGTTCGTTAACTTTATCAATTCATTTTCTTCTCTTCCTCCTCCTCTTTCTTCTCTCTCTTCCATCTTTTTTAATCTTCTTTAAAATAATTTTTTTATCGCTAAATGTCGCTTAAAAGATTCTTCATTTATTTTAATTTCTTTTCTATAAATCTTTATCATCACGGAACAGAGATGATCTAGAATCCAACTGATTAAACCTCCCCTTTCTATCGTTATCTTTATCAATTCTTTCCCTCCTCCCCTTTCTCCACATTTTTCTGTCGTCTTTGAAATAATTTTCTTACCGAGAAACGTTGCTTAAAAGCTTCTTTGAAAAAAAAAATCTTATTTATAAATCTTTATGATCGAGAATCCAGTTTTTCGTTCGATAACTATTTTAATTCTTCTCCTCCTCTTCATCCGTCTCTTTCTCCCCTTTTCTATATTTTTACGCATCACAGAAATGATGTAGAATCCAGTTTTTCGTTCCTTAACTTTTTAATTTTTTTTCCTCCTTCTCCTCTTCCTTCTCTTTCTTCTCTCTTTTCTATCTTCCTTAAAATAATTTTCTTACCGTTAAACGTCCCTTAAAAGAATCTTTTTTTTTTAACTTCTTATCTATCCATCACGCAACAGATAAGATCCAGAATCCAGGTGAATAAACCTCCTTTTTTCGTTTGTTAACTTTATTATTTCTTTTCCACCTCTTTAAAATAATTTATTTGCCGTTAAATGTCGCTTAAAAACTTCTTATTTATTTCTTATTTCTTATTTTTTCTCTTCTTTTTTAAATTCTCTTATCTATGAATGTTTCCCATCACGGGACAGAGACGATCTAGAATCCCACAGTATAAATCTCTCTTTCTCCCTCTCTCCTCTCTCTCTCTCTCTCTCTCTCTCTCTCTCTCTCTCTCTCTCTCTCTCTCTCTCTCTATCCATTCATCTATCTATCTATCTCTCGCTCTCTCTCTCTCCCTCCCTCCCTCCCCCTTCCCTCTCCTTCTTCTTTTCCCTCCCCCCTCCCTCCTTCCCTCCCTCCTTTCTTCCCTCCTCCTTCCTTCCCTCTTTGCCTCCCTCCCTCCCCTCCCCTCCCTCCCTTTCCCCCCCTCCTTCCCTCCCTCCCT
>NC_091575.1:28246741-28249241 GCF_042767895.1 Penaeus vannamei
TTGTCTTTCTCTTTTCGTTTTTTTCTATTTTCTTTTTCTATTTTTTCTTCTTTTTCGTCTTTCTCTTTTCCTCTTTCTTTTTTGTTTTCCTCGTTTTCTTCTTATGTTTTGACTTTCTCTTTTTCTTCCTTCTTTTTTTCTGCCTTTGTTCTTTTTTTCTTTTTCGTCTTCCTCTCGTTTGTTACCTTTTTTCGTCTTTTTCTTTTCCGTCTTCTTCTTCGTCTTCCTCCTTTTCTTCCTTTTAGTCTTTTTTTTCTTCTCTTTTATCATCTTTTTCCTTTTCATTTTACATTTGCATGTATATGTACATGTCTTCTCATGTGTATCTGCGTTAGTATGTACTTATTCTTTCCTGCTTATTTATACAACATATATTTCTTATTTTCTTCTGCTTCTTCTTTGCTTCTTCTTTTCCTCCATTCTTCTTCCTCATCATCTTCATTTGCACTTGAAGGTCAACGTACGCCTTCAAACTTTATATATAACTGTGTCTGTGCATACTTACTCTTCCAAGTATACTTCAACTCAGTGTATTTTTACTTAAACTGTATATTTTTATTCTCGTCCATTTCTTTTTCATTCGTTTTCGCAGCTCACACACCCGCCCTCACGTTTGTGTATATATTCGTCTGTGTATATACTTACTCTTACTCTCTGTATTTTTATTCTCGTCTATTTCCATTTCATTCGTATTCTCTTACTCTCTGTATCTTTATTATCGTCCATTTCTTTCTCATTCGTTTTCGCAGCTCACACACCCGCCCTCACGCTTGTGTATATCTTCGTCTGTGTGTTTACTTACTCTTACTCTTACTCTCTGTATTTTTATTCTCATTTATTTCTTTCTCATTCGTTTTCGCAGCTCACACACCCGCCATCACGCCTGTGTATATCTTCGTCTGTGTGTATACTTACTCTTACTCTCTGTATTTTTATTCTCGTCTATTTCTTTCTCATTTGTATTCGCAGTTCACACACCCGCCCTCACGCCTGTGTATATCTTCGTCTGTGTGTATTCTTACTTTCACTCTCTGTATTTTTATTCTCGTCCATTTCTTTCTCATTCGTTTTCGCAGTTCACACACCCGCCCTCACGCTTGTGTATATCTACGTCTGTGTGTATACTTACTCTTACTCTTCTCTGTATTCTTATTCTCGTACATTTCTTTCTCATTCGTTTTCGCAGTTCACACACCCGCCCTCACGCCTGTGTATATCTACGTCTGTGTGTATACTTACTCTTACTCTCTGTATTTTTATTCTCGTTTATTTCTTTCTCATTCGTATTCGCAGCTCACACACCCGCCATCACGCTTGTGTATATCTACGTCTGTGTGTATACTTACTCTTACTCTTACTCTCTGTATTTTTATTCTCGTTTATTTCTTTCTCATTCGTTTTCGCAGTTCACACACCCGCCCTCACGCTTGTGTATATCTTCGTCTGTGTGTATACTTACTCTTACTCTCACTCTCTGTATTTTTATTCTCGTTTATTTCTTTCTCATTCGTATTCGCAGTTCACACACCCGCCCTCACGCTTGTGTATATCTTCGTCTGTGTGTGTACTTACTCTTACTCTTACTCTCTGTATTTTTATTCTCGTTTATTTCTTTCTCATTCGTATTCGCAGTTCACACACCTGCCCTCACGCCTGTGTATATCTTCGTCTATGTGTATACTTACTCTTTCTGTATTTTTATTCTCGTCCATTTCTTTCTCATTCGTATTCGCAGTTCACACACCCGCCCTCACGCTTGTGTATATCTACGTCTGTGTGTATACTTACTCTTACTCTTACTCTCTGCATTTTTATTCTCGTCCATTTCTTTCTCATTCGTTTTCGCAGCTCACACACCCGTCCTCACGCTTGTGTATATTTACGTCTGTGTATATACTTACTCTTACTCTCTCTCTGTATTTTTATTCTCGTCCATTTCTTTCTCATTCGTTTTCGCAGTTCACACACCCGTCCTCACGCCTGTGTATATCTTCGTCTGTGTGTATACTTACTCTTACTCTTACTCTCTGTATTTTTATTCTCGTCCATTTCTTTCTCATTCGTATTCGCAGCTCACACACCCGCCCTCACGCCTGTGTATATCTTCGTCTGTGTGTATACTTACTCTTACTCTCTGTATTTTTATTCTCGTCCATTTCTTTCTCATTCGTATTCGCAGTTCACACACCCGCCCTCACGCTTGTGTATATCTTCGTCTGTGTGTATACTTGCTCTTACTCTTACTCTCTGTATATTTAAAGAGCTCTTCACCCTGTTATAAATCACGCCACTTTGACCACTTATCCTTCCGTGTTCACTTATATTGGCCTGAATTCATCTCTCTCTCTGTAGAGTCTGACGGAGCGTTCCACCGCCACAGGACTAGTCTAAATCCACCACAGATTTACAACTCTCCACTGCATTCTACTTTTTTATTGTTTTATTAAATGTTTATGTTTATTGTGCATTCTTTATTAGACATTTTTGTTTATTATGAATT
>NC_091575.1:28266741-28271741 GCF_042767895.1 Penaeus vannamei
GCATGAAGGGGATAATGATGAGTGGGCATTGCGAGTGATGATTTGCAGATCCTAGCGCCTGAGGGGGGCCGTTCACGGGTCGTCTTATGCTGTTTTTTTTTTTTGTTTTTTTTTTTTTTTTTTGAGTTTTTGGAATGAGGGTTTTTGCTTCGATCTGACATTCTGCTTTCTTCTTCTTCTCTCTTCTCTTTCTTCTTCTTCTTTCTTCTCTTTCTTCTTCTTTCTTCTCTTTCTTCTTCTTCTTTCTTCTCTTTCTTCTTCTTCTTTCTTCTCTTTCTTCTTTCTTCTTCTCTTTCTTCTTCTTCTTCTTCTTCTTTCTTCACTTCTCTTCTTCTTCCTTCTCTTTCTTCTTCTTTCTTCTTTTTTTCTCTTTCTTTCTCTTTTTCTCTTCTTCTTTCTTCATTCTTCTTCTTTCTTCTTCTTTTCTTCTCTTTCTTCTTCTTCTTCTTCTTTCTTCTTCTTCTTCTTCTTCTTCTTCTTCTTCTTCTTTCTCTCTTTCTTCTCTACTTTCTTTCTCTTTCTTCTCTTTCTTCTTCTTCTTTTCTTTCTTCTTCTTCATTCTCTTTCTTCTTTCTTTCTTTCTTTCTTCTTCTTTCTTCTTTCTTCTTTCTTCTTCTTTCTTTCTTTCTTTCTTTCTTCTTCTTTCTTCTCTTTCTTCTTCTTCATTCTTCTCTTTCTTCTTCTTCTTTCTTCTCTTTCTTCTTCTTCTTTCTTCTTCTTCATTCTTCTCTTTCTTCTTCTTCTTTCTTCTCTTTCTTCTTCTTCTTTCTTCTCTTTCTTCTTCTTTCTTCTCTTTCTTCTGCTTCTTTCTTCTCCGGGAGAAAGGAGGGGGGTGAATGGGGACTGGAACGGCTGTAGGGGAGGGAACGCGGAGAACGGGAGTAGGGGGGGAGGGGGAACGGGGACTGGAACGGGAGTAGGGAAAGAGAAGAAAGAGGAGAAACGAAACACGGAGAACGAGGACTGGAACAGCAGAGAGAGAGAGAGAGGGCGGAGAGGACCGAAAGGGAACGGGGAACAACAAGCTATTTGTGGTTTAATTTGTTGACAGCATGAAGGGGATTCATACGAGGCGGGCATTGCGAGCGACGGCAGATCCTACGCCCGAGGGGGGTCGTTCACGGGTCGTCTTATGCTGTTTTTTTTTTTGTTTTTTTTTTTTTTTTTGGAATGAGGATTTTTGCTTCGATCTGACATTCTCCTTTCTTCTTCTTCTCTTTTCTTCTCTTTCTTCTTCTTCTCTTTTCTTCTCTTTCTTCTTCTTCTCTTTTCTTCTTCTTTCTTTCTTTCTTTCTTTTCTTCTTCTTCTTCTTCTTCTTTCTTCTTTCTTTCTTCTTCTCTTTTCTTCTTTCTTCTTTTCTTTCTTTCTTTCTTTCTTTCTTTCTTTCTTTCTTTCTTTCTTTCTCTCTTCTTCTTCTTTCTTCTTTCTTTCTTTCTTTCTTTCTTTCTTTCTCTTTCTTCTTCGTTCTTCTTTCTTCTCTTTCTTCTCTTTCTTTCTTTCTTTCTTCTTCTTCTTTCTCTCTTTCTTTCTTCTTTCTTTCTTCTTTCTTTCTTCTTCTTCTTTCTCTTTCTTTCTTCTTTCGTTCTTTCTTTCTTTCTCTTCTTCTTCTTCTTCTTCTTCTTTTCTTTCTCTCTTCTTTTCTTCTTCTTCTTCTTCTCTTCTTTCGGGAACGGGGAGAAAGCGAGGGAGGGGTGAATGGGGACTGGAACGGGTATAGGGGAGGGAACGCGGAGAACGGGAGAGAGGGTGTGAACGGGGACTGGGAACGGGAGTAGGAAAGAGAGACAGCCAAAAGCAGGAGAAACGAAACACGGAGAACGAGGACTGGTGCAACAGCAGAGAGAGAGAGAGAGAGGGAGTGGAGGATCGCAGTGGGAACGGGGAACAACAAGCTACTTGTGGTTTAATTTGCTGGACAGCATGAAGGGATTCATACGAGGCGGGCATTGCGAGCGACGGCAGATCCTCCGTCCGAGGGGGTCGTTCACGGGTCGTCTTATGCTGTTTTTTTTTTTTTTTTTTTTTTTTTTTTGAGTTTTTGGAATGAGGGTTTTTGCTTCGATCTGACATTCTCCTTTCTTCTTCTTCTTTCTTCTCTTTCTTCTTCTTCTTTCTTCTCTTTCTTTTTCTTCTTCTTTCTTCTCTTTCTTCTCTTTCTTTTTCTTCTTTCTTCTCTTCTTTCTCTCCTCTTCTTCTTCTTCTTCTTCTTCTTCTTCTTCTCTTTCTTCTTCTTCTTTTTCTTCTTTCTTCTTCTTTCTTCTCTTTCTTCTCTTTCTTCTTCTTCTTTCTTCTCTTTCTTCTTCTTCTTTCTTCTCTTTCTTCTTCTTCTTTCTTCTCTTTCTTCTTCTTCTTTCTTCTTCTTCTTTCTTCTCTTTCTACTTCTTCTTTCTTCTCTTCTTCTTCTTTCTTGTTTTCTTCTTTTTCTTCTTCTTCTCTTTCTTCTTGTTCTTCTTCTCCTTATCTTTCTTCTTCTTCCTTTTTCTTCTTCTCTTTCTTCTTCTATTCCTTCTTCTTTTTCTTCTTTCCTTCTTCTCTTACTTCTCTTTCTTCTTCTTCTCTTTCATCTTCTTCTTTCTTCTCTTTCTTCTTTCTTCTCTTTCTTCTTCTTCTTTCTTCTCTTTCTTCTTCTTCTTCTTTCTTCTCTTTCTTCTTCTTCTTTCTTCTCTTTCTTCTTCTTCTTTCTTCTCTTTCTTCTTCTTCTTTCTTCTCTTTCGGGAACGGGAGAAAGGAGGGGGGTGAATGGGGACTGGAACGGGTGTAGGGGAGGGAACGCGGAGAACGGGAGAGAGGGGGAATGAGGACTGGAACGGGAGTAGGGAAAGGGGAGAACGAGGAGAAACGAAACACGGGGAACGAGGACTGGAACAGCACAGAGAGAGAGAGAGAGAGGGAGGAGAGGATCGAAAGGGAACGGGGAACAACAAGTTATTTGTGGTTTAATTTGTTGACAGCATGAAGGGGATTCATACGAGGCGGGCATTGCGAGCGACGGCAGATCCTACGCCCGAGGGGGTCGTTCACGGGTCGTCTTATGCTGTTTTTTTTTTTTTTTTGAGTTTTTAGAATGAGGGTTTTTGCTTCCAATCTGACATTCTCCTTTCTTCTCTTTCTTCTTCTTCTTTCTTCTCTTTCTTCTTCTTCTTCTTTCTTCTCTTTCTTCTTCTTCTTTCTTCTCTTTCTCCTTCTTCTTTCTTCTCTTTCTTCTTCTTCTTCTTTCTTCTCTTTCTTCTTCTTCTTTCTTCTCTTTCGGGAACGGGAGAAAGGAGGGGGGTGAATGGGGACTGGAACGGGTGTAGGGGAGGGAACGCGGGGAACGGGAGTAGGGGAGAGAGGGGGAATGAGGACTGGAACGGGAGTAGGGAAAGGGGAGAACGAGGAGAAACGAAACACGGGGAACGAGGACTGGAACAGCAGAGAGAGAGAGAGGGCGGAGAGGATCGAAAGGGAACGGGGAACAACAAGTTATTTGTGGTTTAATTTGTTGACAGCATGGAGGGGATAAATACGAGGCGGGCATTGCGAGCGACGGCAGATCCTACGCCCGAGGGGGGATCGTTCACGGGTCGTCTTATGCTGTTTTTTTTTTTTGTTTTTTTTTTTTTTTTTTGAGTTTTTGGAATGAGGATTTTTGCTTCGATCTAACATTCTCCTTTTTTCTTCTTCTTTCTTCTTCTTTCTTCTCTTTCTTCTTCTTCATCATCACTTCATTCGCTCTCTTTATCTATCTATCTCTCCATCTCTCTCTCTCTCTATCTATCTATCTGTCTGCCGCTCTCTCTCTCTCTCTCTCTCTCTCTCTCTCTCTCTCTCTCTCTCTCTCTCTCTCTCTTTCTCTTTCTCTCTCTCTCTCTCTCTCTCTCTCTCTCTCTCTCTCTCTCTCTCTCTATCTATCTATCTGTCTGCCCCCCCCCTCTCTCTCTCTCTTTCTCTCTCTCTATCATCATTATTATTGTTATTGTCATTATTACTGTCATCATAATTTTCATTATTATTATTATCATTATTTCCATTTTCTTCTTTTACTTCACCCTTTCCTCCTTCTCCCTCTCATTATCATTTTTTCGTCAATCCTAGTATTTGATATTGACTAATCAAGGGGATGAACAGGTGATTAAATATATGAGAAGTTGACAGACTACAATCTAGTAAAAATTAAAAAAAAATATAAAAAAAGACGCGATAAGCTGGAATACAACAAGAATACAGACCTAATAAGACAGAATACAACCAGAAAAAAATTATATAAACCATAATAAATATACGCATAAAACCGCAATAGAACAGAAAGCAAAACGGTTAAAACCGCAATAAACCTGACAAGCATTTAAACTCAATAAAAAAAAAAAATCACAAAAAATACAGGACATTAAACAGCCTTCAATCTATCACCAAATAACAGATCTTGCAGTTAATTTATAGAATATACGAGGCCTCCATTGTAGAGATTTATTGGCACTTGAACCTTTGTACACGGACTGGAGCGTTTGTGCCAAAGACGGTATTATTATTAGAGAGAAAGAGAGAAAAAAAAGAGAGAGAGAGAGGAGGGGAGGGAGGAGAGAGGAGGGAGGAGGGAGGGAGGGAAGGAGGAGAGAGAGAGAGAGAGAGAGAGAGGAGGGAGGAGAGAGAGGGAGGGAGAGAGGGAGGGAGAGAGAGAGAGAGAGAGAGAGGGAGAGGAGAAGGAAGAGGAGGAGAGGGAGGGAGAGAAAGAGGAGAGAGGAGGAGGGAGGGAGAGAGGGGGAGAGGGAGAGAGAGGTAGAGAGAAAGAGGGAGAGAGAAGGAGAGAGGGAGAGAGAGAGGGGAAGAGAGAGAGAGAGAGAGAGAGAGAGAGAGAGAGAGAGAGAGAGAGAGAGAGAGAGAGAAAGAGAGAGAGAGGAGGAGGGAGAGAGAGAGAGAAAAAAGAGAGGAGAGAGAGAGATAGAGAGAGAGAGAGAAGGGGAGGGAGGGAGAGTGAGAAAGAGAGAAAGAGAGAGAGAGTGCAACAGCGTTCAGGCAAATT
>NC_091575.1:28279241-28284241 GCF_042767895.1 Penaeus vannamei
CACAGGCACGCGCACACACACACACAGACACGCACATACACACACACATTCACACACATTCACACAAACACACAAACACACACATACATACACACACATTCACACCCACACACACACACACACACACACACACACACACACACACACACATACCCACACACACCCACACACACAAACACACACACACGCACACATACACTCACACACACATACGGACTCTTGTAATTTGATATACGTGTATGTATCAGTGCGTGTGCACCGTGAGCATGTATGTACGTATGTATACACTACATAACCACGTTCTTCTCTTATTATCATTTGTGTAAGAATTTTCGAAGAATATCTGGAATGTGGTTAAATTCTTTGGAGGTATTTCATCTTATATAAAATGTTAGGGTGTGTGTGTGTGAGTGTGTGTGTGTGTGTGTGTGTGTGTGTGCGTGTGCGAGTTAGTGTGTGTGTGTGGGGGTGAGTGAGTGTATGTGTGTGTGTGTGTATGTGCGAGTGTGTGTGTGTGTGTGTGCGAGTGTGTGTGTGTGTGTGTGTGTGTGTGTGTGTGTGTGTATGTGTGTGTGTGTGAGAGTGTTTATGTGTGTATGCGTATGTATGTGTCTGCGCGCTTTTCTTTCTCATCTTATCCCTATCCACCCTTTTCTCTCTCAATTACTCCCCAAACATCCCTTTATCCATTTCTCACCATATTTCTCTTCCATATTATTATCAATCTTTCCATCCACCTCTCTCTGCCTTTCACATACAAACAAACATCACCCTAAATAGCAACTGTATATCGCTGTTTGATGAGGGGCATAAAATGTTTATAATGTCGATTTGTATATTTACTTTCCATTAAGGTTTTGAATGGGAAAAAATATTGTTACTTAAGATTAATATGATATATTTTGATAAGAATGATCATATTAAAACTAATCTTTATTACTGTTATTAGTATTTTTTTTCTAATAGTGATAGAATAGTGAAATTGGCGATGGTGATGATGATGATGATAATAACAGTAGCAATAATGATATCAATGATGATGGTAATGATAATGATGATGATAATGATGAAAATAATTATTATGGTGATAATGATGATAATAATGATGAAAATAATGATGAAGATAACAATGATGATGATATTGATGGAAATAATTATGATGATGATCATATAATAATTAAAACAAAAAAAACATTAACGAAGATACTAATGAGGATAATAACGAACCAAGTAATAATGATGATAATGACGAAAATAACAAATCATAATAACAATTAAAAAAAGCATTACGACATATGCTTCTAGCAGGTCAACGCCACCGCTTGGCCATAACCTAGGAGACGGACGTACACGGCGAGAATCTCATCTTAGACGGACTGACACGAACTAATTAACAGGTGACATTCTCTGTCTGTCTGTCTGTTTCTGTCTGTTTCTGTTTGTCTGTCTCTGTTTGTCTTTCTGTTTCTGTCTGTCTCTGTCTTTCTGTCTGTCTCTGTCTTTCTGTCTCTCTGTTTGTCTGTCTGTCTCTGTCTTTCTGTCTGTCTCTCTCTCTCTGTCTCTCTCTCTCTCTCTCTCTCTCTCTCCCTCCCTCCCTCCCTCCCTCCCTCCTCCCTCCCTCCTCTCCCTCCCTCTCTCTCTCCTCTCTCTCTCTCTCTCTCTCTCTCCCTCCCTCCTCCCTCTCCCTCCCTCTCCTCTCCCTACCTCCCTCTCCCTCCCTCCCTCCCTCCCTCCCTCTCTCTTCTCTCCCTCCCTCCCTCCTTGGAAGACAGAGGCAGCTGAGTACGATTGTCACTAATGGATCAGTCAACACGGATAAAGCCCCCTTCGACATATTATTATGGCCGGGTGACATATTCGGGCTTCGTGTGGGTCGTGTTGTTGTGTGGGATCTCCGGGCTTTGTTGTCTCGAGTGGAGGGTATGGAGCTGTTATGTATACGCATACGCACACACACACACACACACAGACACACACACACACACACACACACACACACACACACACACACACACACACACACACACACACACACACACACATATATATATATATATATATATATATATATATATATATATATATATATATATATATATATATATTGAGTGTGTGTATATATAAATGAAATTCAAGCCCTATGCAGCTGGAGTGGCCAAGGCAACTATGGAAAACATTCAAAACAAAAACAATCACGTGTTTACTGAGGATTTTACATTTAAAAGCCTCCCTCCTTGTTTTTGTTTTGTTTTTTTCAATTAAATATTACTGTGATTCACTGCATCTCCCTTCTTCCCTTTCCTTCTAGCTCCCTCCCTCTCTCTATCTATCGGTCTATCTATCCGCTTCCTTCTCTTCTCTTCTCTCTCTCTCTCTCTCTCTCTCTCTCTCTCTCTCTCTCTCTCTCTCTCTCTCTCTCTCTCTCTCTCTCTCTCTCTATCTCTCTCTCTCTCTCTCTCTCTCTCTCTCCCTCTCTCTCCTCTCTCTCTCCCTCACTCCTTTCCTTCCCCCTCCCTTCTTCCCCTCCCCCTCTCCTCTCCCTCACTCTCCTCTCCTCCCTCCCATCCTCTCCCCTCCTTACCCCTCTCTTCCCCCGCCTCCTCCCATCCCCCTCTACCTTTCCCTCCTCCTCTCTCTCCTCCCATTCCCCTCCCTTCCTCCCCTCCCCCCTCCCCCTCCCCTTCCCCTCCCCTTCCCACCCTCCCCCTTTCCCTTCCCCTCCCCCCCTCCCTCGCCCCTTTCCCTTTCCCTCATCCCCCTCCTCCTCCCTTTCCCCTCCTCCTCCTTCCCCCTCCCCTCCCCCTCCCCTCCTCCCCCTCCCTCCTCTCCCCCTCCCCTCCTCCCTCCCCCCCCGAACAAGGACAACGCGCCAGAACACGAACACGAAAGAGACTCAATGTTAGATAAGATGTTAAAATCGCGATAAAGCCTTATCAGCGAACCTTCGAGATAACGACAACGTAACAATACCTTTGGCATATGGCGATGACGCAATGGGTGATGAGTTACGTACATGTAACAATGATGATGATATTAATGGAAATAATTATGATGATGAAAATATAATAATGAAAACAAAAAAAAAACATTAACGAAGATACTAATGAGGATAATGAAGAACCAAATGATAATGCTGATAATGACGAAAATAACAAATCATAATAACAATAAAAAAAATAATAGTAATAAGTTACGTGTTCAGTTCTTCGCAAAAATCGTTCTTGCTGAACAATTGAGGGAGATAAGGGAGAGGTTATACGTATGGCTGTTATCACGATGGCGGAATAACGCATTTCGTTGAATTTATGTTTATATCGAATTTGTATCTTATCATTGAGGCGTATTTACGTTTGTTTGTTTTTTTGTGTGTGTGTGTGTTTGTGTGTGTGTGTTTGTGTGTGTGTGTTTGTGTGTGTGTTTGTGTGTGTGTGTGTGTGAGTGTGTGTGTGTGTTTGTGTGTGTCTGTATGTGTGTGTGTGTGTGTGTGTGTGCGCGTGTGTGTTTGTGTGTGTGTGCGTGCGTATGTGTGTGTGTGTGTGTATGTGTGTAAGTGTGTGTGTGTGTGTGTTTGTATATGTGTACATGTATGTGTGTGTGTGTGTTTGTATGTGTGTACATGTGTGAGTGTGTGTGTGTGTGTGATCACGAAGGTAACGGACACAAAAAGGAAGATAAACTAAATTTCGGGAAAGAGATATGAAGAGAAAAGCAAGAAACATAGACAACAAACGAAATGAGAGAAAATAAGGAAAAAAAGATAAGAAATTCAACTGAATATCGGTTAAGAGAGAAAAAAAAAGATGAAAAATAATAAAAACAAGACAAATAAACAAAAAAGAGAGAAAATGAGGAAAATAAGGAAAAAAATAAAAACAAGAGAGAAATAAACAACAAACGAAAAGAGAGAAAATAAAAAAGTAAGCAAAACAAAACAAAACAAAAAACAACAGAAGAATCACGTGTTCAAAAAAGAAGAGACATGCCACGCGGCCATCTAACGGTCACGTGGTTAGCCAAAGAAACCTATTGAGTGCGTGTGCGCGAAGAAAAAAAAATAATTCTCTGCATTCCGAAACATAATGCGAACCCTTTGACCCTTTCTGCCGTGAAAAAAAAACAAAAAACAGAATAATCTCTAGTTGTTAAATATTTATAAACGAAGTAAAACAAGTGATCGAGATGGATTCATCGAAAAATAATTCAAAAATAGGGTATTAAAGACTATAAAAAGAAAGAAAGATGGACGTTCGAAAATCAAAGGAATCGAATCCTGTTTTTCTGAAGCTTCGATCCGCTTCGAAGACAAAAAAAAAAAAAAACACGATCGCCTCTTCTCTTATTGTCACGTGACTAAGTACCCCTCCCCCCTCCCCCCTCTCTCCCTGGGTCCTACCCCCTCCTCCTCCTCCCCTATTTTCGGACATGCTTAGGCCTAACCAAACACATTCTTGGCACGCATCTCACATCTTTGCGTGAATCCTTTGTCTTGGTGAGAAAACCGAGGGAAAGAGAGAGAGGGAAAGATAAAAAAGAGAGAGAGAGAAAGAAAAAAAAACAACAACAGATATACATCACCATTACTTGGTGAGAAAACCGAGGGAAAGATGAAAAAGAGAGAGAGAGAAAGAGAGAAAAAACAACAACAGATATACATCACCATTACTTGGTGAGAAAACCGAGGGAAAGAGAGAGAGGGAAAAATAAAAAAAGAGAGAGAGAAAAAGAAAAAAAAAGATATAGATCACCATTACTTGGTGAGAAAACCGAGGGAAAGAGAGAGAGGGAAAGATAAAAAAGAGAGAGAGAGAGAAAGAAAAAAAAACAGATATACATCACCATTACTTGGTGAGAAACCCGAGGGAAAGAGAGAGAGGGAAAAATAAAAAAAGAGAGAGAGAAAAAGAAGAAAAAAGATATACATCACCATTACTTGGTGAGAAACCCGAGGGAAAGAGAGGGAAATATAAAAAAGAGAGAGAGAGAAAGAAAAAAAAAACAAG
>NC_091575.1:28289241-28293640 GCF_042767895.1 Penaeus vannamei
TCCATTCCGTTGATCGCAACAGCAAAGTCCCTCTCTCTCCTTCTCTCTTTCTTCCCGTTATTCTACAGTTTTCTCCACTCCTTATCTCCTTTTCTCCTTCTCTCCTACTCTCCTTCTCTCCTTCTTCCCGTTATTCTACAGTTTTCTCCTTCTCTCCTTCTCTCCTTCTTCACGTTATTCTACAGTTTTCTCCTCTCCTTCTCTCCTCTCCTTCCCTTCTCTCCTTCTTCCCGTTATTCTACAGTTTTCTCCTCTCCTTTTCTCCTTTTCTCCCCTCTCTCCTTCTCTCCTTCTGTCCGTTTTCCCGTTATTCTACAGTTTTCTCCTCTCCTTCTCTCCTTTTCTCCTTCTCTCCTTCTCTCCTTCTCTCCTTCTTCCCGTTATTCTACAGATTTCTCCTTCTCTCCTTCTCTCGTTTTCTCCTTCTCTCCTTCTCTCCTTCTTCCCGTTATTCTACAGTTTTCTCCTCTCCTTCTCTCCTTTTCTCCTTCTCTCCTCTCCTTCTCTCCTTCTCTCCTTCTTCCCGTTATTCTACAGTTTTCTCCTTCTCCTTCTCTCCTTTTCTCCTTCTCTCCTTCTCTCCTTCTCTCCTTCTTCCCGTTATTCTACAGTTTTCTCGTTCTCTCATTTTCTCCTTCTCTCCTTCTCTCCTTCTTCCCGTTATTCTACAGTCGTGTTTTTATCTTGAGTTTGTTTTCGTGTGGCTTTGCACTTTCCTCTCGTGCTAGGTGCGTGTTCGTGGCGTGTTTTGTGTGGACATAGAGGCGATAGTCGTAGGCTGTGAAAAGAATGGGTCGTTCTTGGCGAACTTTGTGGAAGACTTGGTCATAATACGGACACTAAATATCTACTTGGTAATATGGGTAAGTGTATGAGGGGCTTTGTGTGCGTGTGCGTGTGTGTGTTTGTTTGTGGGTGTGGGTGTGTGTTTGTGTGTTTGTGTTTGTGTGTGTATGTGAGGGTGTGTGTTTATGTTTATGCGTGTGCGTGTTTGTTTGTGCGTGTGTGTGTGTGAAGCTGTGTGTGGGTGTTTGGGTGTGTGTGTGTGAGAGGGACAGAGGGGGAGAGAGAGAGAGAGACGGGGAGGGAGGGAGAGAGAGAGAGA
The DNA here is from genome assembly GCF_042767895.1 of Penaeus vannamei. Classification (NCBI taxonomy): domain Eukaryota; kingdom Metazoa; phylum Arthropoda; class Malacostraca; order Decapoda; family Penaeidae; genus Penaeus; species Penaeus vannamei. The sequence continues at coordinate 28,290,347 of NC_091575.1, forward strand.
ATTGCGTGTAAGAGATTAGGAGAGATAGAACGAGAGGGAGAGAAAGAGAGACAGAGACAGCCAAAGCCGCAGAGAAAGAGACAGACAAAAACAGAAACAGAGACAAACAAACAGAAATATCTACGTATATATAGAAAGAAGAAAAGTAATCACAGGGTATCCATATCTGTCAGTATATATTCCCCAAACACGTACACGAAAAAAAAAGAAATAGTGCATATTAGTAAACCTAAACAACAAAGAACAAAAGGATAAAAGGAGAGAAAATGAGGAGAGGGCACAGGACCCCACGCCGAGAGGGATCATAATGATAATAGGATAATGTATTTAGCCCAGGTTGTGGCAGACATTTCCCGGTGATTAGATTTCTCAGTAGCCTCTACACTTCTCTTTTACACTCACTCTCCCTCCCTCCGTGACCCTTCCCACTCCACTACCCTTTTCCTTTTCTGTTTATTTATTTATTTATTTTTTTTTATGGTCATTCATGTCTCTTTTTCTTAATTTCTCAGTGGCCTCTACACTTCTCTTTTACACTCACTCTCCCTCCCTCCCTCCCTATCCCTTCCCCCTCCACTACCCTTTTCCTTTTCTGTTTATTTTATTTATTTATCTTTTTTATGGTCATTCGTTTCTCTTTTTTTCATTGTCATTCGTGTCTCCTTTTTTCATTTTCTCAGTGGCCTGCCTACACTTCTCTTTTACACTCACTCTCCCTCCCTCCCTATCCCTCTTCCCTCCACTACCCTTTCTTTTTTCTGTTTATTTATTTATTTCATCTTTTTTATGAAGTCATTCGTGTCTCTTTTTTTTCCATTTTCTCAGTTGCAGCCTCTACCTTCTCTTTTACACTCACTCTCCCCTCCCTCCACAACCCTTCCCCTCCACTCCACCCTTTTCCTTTTCTGTTTATTTATCTATTTATCTTTGTATTATGGTCATTCGTGTCTCCTTTTTTCATTTCTCCAGTAGTCTCTACACTTCTCTTTTACACTCACTCTCCCTCCCTCCCTAACCCTTCCCCCTCGAGTACCCTTTTCCTTTTTCTGTTTATTTATTTATTTATCTTTTTTATGGTCATTCATGTCTCCTTTTCTTAATTTCTCAGTGGCCTCTACACTTCTCTTTTACACTCACTCTCCCTCCCTCCCTAACCCTTCCCCCTCCACTACCCTTTTCCTTTTCTGTTTATTTATCTATTTATCTTTTTTATGGTCATTCGTTTCTCTTTTTTTCATGTCATTCGTGTCTCCTTTTTTCATTTCTCAGTGGCCTCTACACTTCTCTTTTACACTCACTCTCCCTCCCTCCCTATCCCTCTTCCCTCCACTACCCTTTTCCTTTTTCTGTTTATTTATTTATTCATCTTTTTTATGGTCATTCGTGTCTCCTTTTTTCATTTCTCAGTGGCCTCTACACTTCTCTTTTACACTCACTCTCCCTCCCTCCCTAACCTTTCCCCCCTCGAGTACCCTTTTCCTTTTCTGTTTATTTATTTATTTATCTTTTTTATGGTCATTCATGTCTCTTTTTCTTAATTTCTCGGTGGCCTCTACACTTCTCTTTTACACTCACTCTCCCTCCCTCCCTAACCCTTTCCCCTCCACTACCCTTTTCCTTTTCTGTTTATTTTATTTATTATTTTTTATGGTCATTCCTGTCTCCATATTTTCTCTCTCTCTTTCTTTCTTTCTCTTCTTCGTTCTTATTCTCGTACTTCTTTTCTTTTTTTCTTTCCTACTCTTTCTGATTCTTATCTTTCTCTTCCTTCTCTCTAACTCCTCCTCCTCCTCCAATTACTACTACTACTATTACTACTACAACTACTATTACTACTACTACAACTACTATTACTACTATTACTACTACAACTATGCCCCTATTACTACTACTACTACTGTACTACTATTACTATTACTACTAAAACTACTACTACTACAACTGTGCCCCTATTACTACTACTACTACTACTGTATTATTACTGCTGCTACTACTACCCTCCCCTCCCTTTCTACCCCCATCTTTACCTTCATTTCCCATTCCTCCATCTCCTGATTCTTCTCATTCCTCCTATTTCTCCTCTTCTTTCTCTTCCATCATTATCATCATCATAATCTACATTCTTCTCCTTGTCCTGTTCCTCCTCCTCCTTCTGTTCCTCCTCCTCCTCCTCCTTTTCCTCTTCCTCCTCCTCCTTATGTTCCTCGTTCTTCTCCTTCCCCTCCTCCTCCTCCTTTTCCTATTCCTCCAACTCCTCACCCTCTACATCCTCTCTCCTCCTCCTCCTCCTCCTGTAACTCCTCCTCCTCGTCGTCGTCCTCCACCTCCAGAAATTCCTCCTCCTACTCCTAGTCCTCCTTCTCGTCGTCCACCTCCTCCTTACCCTTTACCTCCTCCTCCTCCTCCTCCTCCTCCTTCTCCTCACCCGCTACATCCTCATTCTCCTCCACCTCTTCCTCCTCATCCTCATCCTTATCATTTCCATCAACATCATCCATCCTCTTCCTCTTCCTTCCCCCTCGTCCCTCCCTCCTCCCTCCCCCGCCTTCTCTTCTTCCTCCTCCTTCCTCCCTTCCTCCTCTCTCCTTCCTCCCTTCTTCCACCCTCCATCCTCCTCCCTCCCCCACCTCCCTCTCATTCCTCCCCTTCCTCCTCCCTCCATCCTCCTCTTCCTCCCCTTCCTCCTCCTTCTCCCTCCCCACCACCTCCTCTTCCTCTCTTCCTCCTTTTCCCTCCTCCTCCTCCCTCCCCCACCTCTACTTCCTCTCTCCCTCCCCCCACCTCCTCTTCCTCCTCCTCCTCTTCATCTTCTTCCTCTTCCACCCTCCTCTTCCTCCTCCTCCTTCCACTCCACCTGCTCCTCCATTCCTCTTCTTCCCTCCTCTCCTCCTCCCTCCCTCCTCCTCTTTCCTCCCTCCATCCCCCCACCTTCTATTTCTCCTCCTCCTCTTCCTCCCCCATCACCCACCTCCTATTCCTCCTCTTCCTCCTCCTCCTCCCTCCCCCACCTCCTCTTCCTCCCCTTCCTCCTCTTCCATCCTCCTTCCCCTCCCTAACTCTATCCCCATCAAAAACTAAATAAACAAATAAGGTAAATAAAGGCCTAGTAATCTAATTATATCTCTGTATGTTAGGCTTATATATATTCTTTTTATTTTCCTTTTTTCTCTTTTTCTTTTTTTATCTTTCTTTTTCTTTTGCGCCTTTCGTTATCTTCAACCAAGAAAATTCTCGTGTCTGTGCATGGTTTGGTATTTCTCTTTATTAGTCTATTTGTTCTATTTGGTCTTCTTC
>NC_091575.1:28299140-28306640 GCF_042767895.1 Penaeus vannamei
GGAGGAGGAGGAGGAGGAAAAGGAGGAGGTAGAGGAGAGGAGGAGGAGAGGAAGGGAGGAGGAAGAGAGGAGGGAAGGGGAAGGAGAGGAGGAGGAAGAGGAAAAGGAGGAAGAGGAGGAAGAGAGAAGAAAAGGAGGAGGAGGAAGAGAGGAGGGGAGGAGGAGGAGAGGAGGGGAGGAGGAGGAGAAGAGGGGAGGGAGGGAGGAGGAAGACGGGAGGAGGGAGGAGGAGGAGAGGAGGGGAGGAGGAGGAGAGGAGGGGAGGAGGAGGAGAGGAGGGGAGGAGGAGGAGAAGAGGGGAGGAGGGGGAGAAGAGGGGAGGAGGAGGAGAGGAGGGGGAGAAGAGAGGACGAGAGGAGGAGGGAAGGAAGAGAAGGAAGGGGAGGAAGAGGAGGAAGAGGAGGAGGAAGTAGAAGAAGAAGAAGAAAAGGAGGAGGAGGAAAGAAGATATGGTGAAGAAGAAGATGAAGAAGAAGAAGAAGAAAAAGAAGAAGAAGAAAGAAAATAACGAGCGAAAAGAGAACAAATAGAAAAAAGAGAACAATAAAGATGACAAAAAAATAAAAAACGTAAGGATATAATCAAACCTAAAAAGAACAAGAAAAGGAAAAACAAACGGGGAAAAACGGAACTGAAGAAGAAGAAGTGCAAGAAGAGTAACAGTTACCGGTTCCTCCATTTTTCTTTTCTCCCCCCTCTCTCTTTCTGTCTTTCTGTCTTTCTCTATGACTCTTTCTTTCTCTCTCCCTCCCTCCCTCCTATCCCCCTCCCTCCCCCTCCCCCACCCTCCTTAACCTCCCTCCCTCCCTTCCCCTCACCCCCTCTCCCTCCCCCTCCCTCCTTCTCCCCTCCTCTCCCTCCTTCTCCCCCTCCTCTCCCTCCTTCTCCCCCTCCTCTCCCTCCCTCCCTCCCTCTCTCCCCCTCCTCTCCCTCCCTCCCTCCCTCCCCTCCCTCTCCCTCCCCCCCTCTCCCTCTCCCTCCACTATCAAAATCAACTAAGTAATATCGTACAGCGAAGAGAACCCCGTGACTGTCTCTTTTACGTAGAAAGACGGCGAACAGAAGTCTTCTCGGCATCAGCAAATTCTCTGCCTTGAGATATATTACGCCGTTTCTGTTGTAATATCTTCCCCTCTCGCGCTGGTGAAGGGGCTTAATGGAACCTTGTATTCTTTTCTTTTGTTTTTTGTTTTGTGTCTTTGTGTGTTTTTTTTAATTCTCTCGGTGTTTGTTTGTGTCTGTGTATGTTCACTCCGCCTGTTTGTGTGTCCGTCTGTCTCTCTCTCTCTTTCTCTCTCTCACTCTTTCATTTTTAATATCCTCCTTCCCTCTTTCCCTCCAACTCATCTCTCTTTCTCTTTCCCTGCCCCTCTCTCTTTCTGTTGTTCACCTTCCCTCTCTCCCTCTTTCTCTCTCTGTTCCCTCTCCTTTCTCTCCCTCTTTCCCTCTTCCTCCTTCTCTCTCTCTCTCTCCTTCTCTCTCCCTCTCTCCCTCCCCCTCCCTCTCCCTCCCTTCTCCTTTCGCTCTCTCTCTCCCTCTTTCTCTCTCTCTTCCTCTCCCTCCCCCTCTCTCTCTCTCCCTTCTCCTTACTCTCTCTCTCTCTCTCTTTCACACACACAAGAGTTACACTAGTAGCAACTCTCACCTTCCTGCCACGTCATCGCACTGCTACCGCGCCACAGTACCTTCTACAATCCCTTTTCCTCTGAATAATATATGTTCTCAAGAGATTATTATGTTCAATAACTACTCCTTCCTCGTCCATTATTATGATAATATATGTATAGAGAGATTTTTTAATTTTTAAATCCCCGTGATCACTTTTCCTTCCTCGTCCTTTGTTATTATGATAATATATATATATATATATATATATATATATATATATATATATATATATATATATATATATATAGAGAGAGAGAGAGAGAGAGAGAGAGAGAGAGAGAGAGAGAGATTTAATTTTTTTTAAATCTCCCTGATCACTTTTATGTCATGTCTGATCAGCTTTTGGGACGCACTAGTGTACTGTCGTCAGCCCCGTTATATACGTATATACGATGTACTTATATTATTTCTTGGTTGGGGTGAGTTTTTTTTTTCTCTGGTTCTCTGAAAAGGACATTATGCCGTTGCGTAGCTTGCGTTGTGCTCAATGCTTTCAACATTATTAGTGTTCTGTATCTGTACGATTATTACCATTATGATGATGATGATGATGATGATGATATTGATTTTGATAATGATGATGATAATAGTAATAGAAACGATGACGATCATTACCATTATGATGATGATGATGATGTTGATTTTGATAATGATGATGATAATAGCAATAGAAATGACGATGACGACAGTGATGATGGTGATGATGATAGCAATGATAATAATGAAGATGATTATAATAGTGATTATATTGATAATCATATTGATATCTTCAGAGATAGATGGATGAATAGACAGATAGACATAGAAAGAGAGAGAGAGAGAGAGAGAGAGAGAGAGATAAACAGACAGAGAAAGAGAGAGAGAGAGAGAGAGAGAGAGAGAGAGAGAGAGAGAGAGAGAGAGAGAGAGAGAGAGAGAGAGAGAGAGAGAGAGAGAGAGAGAGAGAGAGAGAGAGAGAGAGAGAGAGAGAGAGAGAGAGAGAGAGAGAGAGAGAAAGAAAGAGAGAGAGAGAGAGAGAGAGAGTCAGAGAGACGACAGAGAGACAGAGAGCGAGAGAGAGAGAAAGACAGAGAAAGACAGAGAGACGACAGAAAGAGAGAGAGAAAGAAAGACAGAGAGACGACAGAGAGACAGAGAGCGAGAGACAGAGAGATAGAGACAGAGACAAAGAGAGAAACAGAAAGACAGAGAGACGACAGAGAGACAGATAGAGAGACAGAGAGATAGAGACAGAGAAAGAGAAACAGAAGAGAGAAAGAAAGTTTAACATGACGAATATACAAAATGAGTCGAAAGTGGAGAACGAAAGCCCCGGAGGCGCCTCAGTACGGTATGAAATGTACTTTGACTCACTTTTCAAAAAACATTTTTTTTTCTTCCTCTTTTTTTTTTTTCCTTTAAAGATTATGAGACTTGGTGAGTAATAGTAAGTTCATTTGGACAATTTCTCTGCGGTTTAATTATGAACGAGAGGAGAGACAATCCGTAGCGTTGTAACAGGAGTTGTGGAGTAGTGTGGGTGAAGTGTAGTGTACAATGACGCACACAAAGTCACAGAAACTACGTCTTGCTCTGCACGTATACGCATCTGTGTGTATTGTGTGTGTTTATATGTGTACGTACATACATCTATACATACGTACATACATGCATGAATACTTACACTCGTAGATACTTACATACTTTACACATATATCAATACGTACATGCATGTATACTTACACTCGTAAATACTTACATACTTTATACATTTATACATATGTACATACACGCATACATACGTACACTCGTACATACTTATATACCTTACACATACATACATACATACGTACGTACATATATACATGCATATATTAAATACATACGTATATATCTGTCTATCTATCTATTTACTTCTCTGTTCATCTATCTGTCTGTTTATCAGACTATCTATCTGCCCGTCTATCTATCCATATACACACATATACCATATTTATACATACACATAAATACAGACTTACACACAGTACATACAAATATCCAAACATAAATTCAACTTTTTATCCTAATATAATATTAATAGCCATAACTTCGACAGACATATATATAGATTTTTTTTTGCATATTAATGGCCATAACTTCGACAAACACACACACACATATATATATAGATTTTTTTTTTTTTTTTTTTTTTTTTTTTTTTTTTTTACACGCGAGGTAAGAGATACACGATAACCATATGTTCGGGACGAAATTATCTTTTTTTTTCCCTTCTTAAAGCTTTAACTTATACATCTTTTTTTTTTTATACTTCTCTTTCAGATTCGCGTCACGGAAAAAGACCTGCAAGTCATCTTAAGGGAATTATGTTGAAGACGAAGGAATATCTTTCGTTTTTTTATGGGATGTTAATGTTTTGGGCAATTTTTTCCTTCTTGTTCATTTGATTTTTATCTCTATTGTTATTATTATTATTGTTATTGTTATTATTAGTATTGTTATTATTAGTATTATTCTTATTATTATTGTTATTTTTGTTATTGTTATTTTTGTTATTATTATTATTGTTATTATTATTATTGTTATTATTATAATTGTTATTATTATTCTGATTCTTATTATTGTTATTATTATTGCTGTTGCTATTGCTGTTATTGTGGTTGCTATTATTATCTTTATCAATATAATTATCATCAAGAAGAAAAGACAGAGTAAAAGAATACTAAACAGTAATAACTTCACAGCAATAACATTAACAATACTTATATATATAACAGCAACCGCAACACTCTTACACCTTCCTACAAACACTCGTACCAACAACCTCAAAATACAACTCATATTTCAGAAAAAATATTAAAAACAACGTCAAAATACAACTCATACTTCAGAAAAAAAATAAAAACGTCAAAATACAACTCATACTTCAGAAAAAAAAATAATAAAAATAACGTCAAAATACAACTCATACTTCAGAAAAAAAAATAACGTCAAAATACAACTCATACTTCTGAAAAAAATAATAAAAATAACGTCAAAATACAACTCATATTTCAGAAAAAAATAATAAAAATAACGTCAAAATACAACTCATATTTCAGAAAAAATAATAAAAATAACGTCAAAATACAACTCATATTTCAGAAAAAAATAATAAAAATAACGTCAAAATACAACTCATACTTCTGAAAAAAATAAATAAAAATAACGTCAAAATACAACTCATACTTCAGAAAAAAAGAATAAAAATAACGTCAAAATACAACTCATACTTCAGAAAGAAATAATCAAAATAACGTCAAAATACAACTCATACTTCAGAAAAAAAATAACGTCAAAATACAACTCATACTTCAGAAAAAAGAATAAAAATAACGTCAAAATACAACTCATACTTCAGAAAGAAATAATAAAAATAACGTCAAAATACAACTTATACTTCAGAAAGAAATAATAAAAATAACGTCAAAATACAACTCATACTTCAGAAAAAAAGAATAAAAATAACTTCAAAATACAACTCATACTTCAGACAAAAAAAAAAAAAAAAAAAAAAAAAAACGTCAAAATACAACTCATACTTCAGAAAAAAATACTAAAAATAACGTCAAAATACAACTCATACTTCAGAAAAAAATAATAAAATAACTTCAAAATACAACTCATACTTCAGACAAAAAAAAAAAAAAAAAAAAAAAAAACGTCAAAATACAACTCATACTTCAGAAAAAAATACTAAAAATAACGTCAAAATACAACTCATACTTCAGAAAAAAAAATAACGTCAAAATACAACTCATACTTCAGAAAAAAATAATAAAAATAACGTCAAAATACAACTCATACTTCTGAAAAAAATAAATAAAAATAACGTCAAAATACAACTCATACTTCAGAAAGAAATAATCAAAATAACGTCAAAATACAACTCATACTTCAGGAAAAAAATAAAAATAACGTCAAAATACAACTCACACTTCAGAAAAAATAATAAAAATAACATCAAATTACAACTCATACTTCAGAAAAAAAAAAAAAATAACGTCAAAATACAACTCATACTTCACAAAAAAATAATAAAAATAACATCAAATTACAACTCATACTTCAGAAAAAAGAATTAAAAAAAACGTCAAAATACAACTCATACTTCAGAAAAAAAAATAAAAAAAACGTCAAAATACAACTCATACTTCAGAAAAAAATAATAAAAATAACATCAAATTACAACTCATACTTCAGAAAAAATAATAAAAATAACGTCAAAATACAACTCATACTTCAGAAAGAAATAATAAATATAACTTCAAATACAACTCATGCTTCAGAAAAAAAACATCAAAATACAACTCATACTTCAGAAAGAAATAATAAAAATAACGTCAAAATACAACTCATACTTCAGAAAAAAATGATAAAAATAACGTCTCGAAGCGATACCGGCATCTCATCGCACCGCAGCAGCCCACTCTGGGTACTTTGGCTTCCAGGAAAATACTGAGACGCATTTCCTCTCTTTTATATTTCAATGACTGAGGACTCGAGTTGGTAAACAAAGGCGATCAGAGAAGCGCAATGGCTGATGGCGGGAAATGTGGGAAGAATAATCGGGTTGATGAAAATAAGGAATTTATATATATATATATATATATATATATATATATATATATATATATATATATATATATATATATATATATATATATATATATATACACATGCATATGCATATGTATGTATATAAATGAATAAATAAATAAATATATATTTATAATATATATATATATATATATATATATATATATGTATATATATATATATATATATATATATACATATATATATATATATATATATATATATATATATATATATATATATATATATATATACATATATATATATATATATATATATACATATATATATATATATATATATATATATATATATATATATATATATATATATATATATATATATATGCATATATCTGTGTGTGTATATATATATATGTATATATATATATATATATATATATATATATATATATATATATATATATATATATATATATATATATGTATGTGTATATACCTAAAAAATGATGAGAAAAAGTTGAAAAAAAGGAAAAGAGATTACAAAAAAAGAAGTAAAAAGATAAAACAACATAAAAAACTGTACCCACTTTTCACAAAAAGTAACCCTTTTACTGTCTGACTCCCCAACTCATTTTACCTTTATAAAAAATGATGATAAAAATTAAGATTTCAGTCTATCAGAATCACTCCCTGTCTATTTTACACACTCCTACCAGAGACTGAGAAGGATAAAGGACAATTATTTATATATTTAACAATCATCTATTTACCTGTTTACATCTACACTCATTTTTATCTATCTATCTACATTTATACTTATTTATCTACATTTACACTTATCTATATATGTTTAAGGTTATTGACTTACAAATACACTCACTAACATTCATCTACACTTATCACTTTTTCCCTATTTACTCTTTTTATTCTTAGCCATTTATGTCTACAATTCTTTATGCACATTTACATTTATATTTGTTTGTTCATTTACAGATCTACTTTTTTGCGATAAAAACAAAAAAAACTAATAAATCATGTGGATATCATGTACATCATATATATCGTTGTTTTATTTACAACAACAAAAACAACAACAAAAACAACAAAACAACAAAACAACAAAACATCATCATCAACAACAACAACAAAAACAACAACAGCAAAAACAACAACAAAGATAACAAAAAACAACAACAAAAACAACATCAACAACAACAAAAACATCAACAACAACAACAACAGCAAAAACAAC
>NC_091575.1:28327792-28330292 GCF_042767895.1 Penaeus vannamei
ATGTAAAAAAGAGATAATGAAAACGTATTCAACATAGAATATACAGATTATCCGACTTATTAATGTGTAAGGTTATTAGTCTTGTTCGTTATATATATATGAATTTTAATAGTATGATGTAATACTGTTAGCTTGGCCGGACTCGACCTGACTTGACTTTTGACTTGATCTGACCTGATTTGACTTGATTTGAATTAACGTGACTTGACGTGACGTGCCTTGACTTGATTTGACTTGACTTGACTTGACTTGACTTGACTTGACTTGACTTGACTTGACTTGACTTGACTTGACTTGACTTGACTTGACTTGACTTGACTTGACTTGACTTGACTTGACTTGACTTGACTTGACTTGACTTGACTTGACTTGACTTGACTTGACTTGACTTGACTTGACTTGACTTGACTTGACTTGACTTGACTTGACTTGACTTGACTTGACTTGACTTGATCTGCCTTGACGTGATTTGACTCAACTCGACGACCTGACATGGCCTGACTTGACTTAACTAACAGATTGTCATTCTTACTTATTCGGTCTTGACCTGACCCCGACTGCTCTTATCAATCCTGGAATTGACTTTTAACTAATATAAAATGACCAAACCACTGAATCTGAAACTGACCTGAATACACCTGACTTGACCTAACTCTACTGAACATTCACCCCACATTAAGAAGAAAAGAGAAGGGGTTATTGACCCTTAAGTGAAGACTGAATTTAGCAGGTGTTTCATCACTTGAGTTACAGGGTGGTGCGTAAGTTCATGAAAAGTTAGTGAACTGACCTGCATATATTTGATTTTTTTTATCTCATCTCTCTCTCCCCTTGAAGATGATGATGAATAATTGCGTGAGAATGATAAAAGTGGATATGTGATAATGATTAGAATAGGGAAGTGATAATGATAAGACAAGTGATGATAAGACTAGATAAGTGATTATAAGTAATAGATAAGTGATAATGATGATAATAATTATAATAAGGGTAACGGTGATAATAAGGATAATAGTGATGATGATGATAATGAGGTGTATAATGATAATGATGATTGCAATTATCATGGTAAGGATAATCATAACAATAGCATTGTTCTATATAGTACTGCTGAAAACAAACCAGTGTGTATGTGTGCGTGTGTGTGTGTGTGTGCGTGTGTGTTTGTGTGTGTGTATGTATATGTGTGTGTGTATATGTGCGTGTGTGTGTCTGTGTGTATTTGTGTGTGTATGTGTATGCATGTGTGTGTGTATTTGTGTGTGTGTGCATGTGTGTATGTGTGCTGTAAAACAACATCGAAAGAAATTTTATTTATGTGACATCCTGTATCAGTCGAATCGAAGCACAAGTGTGTTCTACTTTTGGCAACCGAGAGAAGTAGTTCAGTGATCGCCTATCTATCATTTTAATCGGAAGGATTACGTAAAAAGAGCGACGGCAGAAACATATGTATATAAATGTGTATGTGTGTGTGGGGGGGGGGGGTGAATGTGTGTGTGTGTGTGTGTGTTTGCGTGTGTGTGTGTGTGCAGGTGTGTTGATGTGTGTGGGGGAGGTGTTTGTGTTTGTATTTATGAAGTTATCATTTTCGAGTATAGAAATGGGTTACAAAGATGAACGGGCACTGAAAAATGGAAAACAGCAAGTGATCTATAGGAAAAAAAAGAAGACATAAATTTACTTAAGCAGAAAAAATATAATGTGGCAACAGAAATTAGCATAACAAGTGAAATTGGGCAACAAATGAGCATATTGCAAGACCAAGCATATTCCATACCGAGTGCCAAGCGGTAGTGTGTTGACATCCAGCTGCTCACGAAATGGTTGTGAATGAATAACTTTCTACGAATTCATTCACGAATTGGTTGCGAATGAATAACTTATTACGATTTCCTTTAAGAGGGAAGAAAATTTATATTCGTATTGATATGATAGTTATTCAGATATTGATTATATAAAATATCTAGACGTAAATAAAGGTACTTAATGTTATGACAATATCTTATTCGATCTTATTAAATTTGAGAGTTAAAGGATCCAGTCTTATAAACGTGTCCAAGAACTCCTCTATTATTATTGACCGTATTCATGTTGACAAATGCACAAAGGTATGAATGAGAATGAATATCTTCACAATACAAGAGATGCATTTGACCGCTTTCGAATATACCTCCGTCAGAAATACACACTCCTGACGAAGATATATACGAAGATATTCATTCTCCTTCATACCTTTCTTCCTCTGTCGTCGTCAGCTCTCTCGACTTTGCAGATCGTGTCTCAAAAGAAAGAGTCAGCCTTTATGCATCTACACATTCTCCCTCAACATTCAGAATGTGGAATAAGCGGAGGTCCTGGATAACTGTCCCTTCCACAGCAATCGCCTGAAAGATAGACAATCCGTGGCATGTTCTAGAGAGGAACTTTGTCCTTGCTTACGTATGAGGCAAAAGGAAGATGGAATGGGTAAGTGGCCCACGAAGACGAGTGTAAAGTG
>NC_091575.1:28352792-28355292 GCF_042767895.1 Penaeus vannamei
TTTGGCGGGAATCAACAGCGATAAAAGAAAATTGTAAACCGGTGTAGAATATGGTAGACTATAGTAATTTTCGTGTGGGCGCTACAGGACACGGGATTATATTTGTAGTAAGAGCAGATTTTCATTTTGGAGATTTTTTTTTATATGGATATCATAAAAGACACAAGAAATAGTAAAATGGATTTAGAAATTCTTCGCTGCGAACAAATTCTTAAGAAAATATAGGCTTTGAAAATCAAGCCTTAATTTACAAATCCTTAGAACCAGAGACACTTGATGTTAATCAAAACTAATTCATTATATTATAAAACGACACCTAATATCATCAACAAACTCACTTGTTTTTAATTCATTAAATAAAAGAGAAAAAAATACAATCGTAATAACACAGCAATAGTAAATATCATTTTTCCTTCGCCATTCCACGTCTATACGTTAGAGTGTCCTTTAAAAAGACCGAAAAGAACACAATATTCCAACGCTGAAATAGAATATTCCTTATGGTATTTTGTCCAGCTTGTCGCCAATTAATATTAATGTCGATATTACATCACAGGATTTATATAAAAGCTGGAACTCACGGGAAAAATGTTAATTGATGTCGACTTTCCATTATCAAAAGAGATTATTGTGTATATATAAATATTCTCGTTAAAAAAAATTCCACGCGTTGCTATCTAAATATATAACACCTTTTGCAAAATACTCTTGCATATGGAAAATGCAAGAGACACTTTGAATATGAATCAGTTTTGCATTTTTGATCAGATAAAGAAGCTTATCAATATATATATATATATATATATATATATATATATATATAGATAGATAGATAGATAGATAGATAGATAGATAGATAGATAGATAGATAGATAGATAGATAGATATAGATATAGATAGATAGATAGATAGATAGATATAGATAGATAGATGTGTATGTGTGTGTGTGTTCGTGTGTGTGTGTGTGTGTGTGTGTGTGTGTGTGTGTGTGTGTGTGTGTTCGTGTGTGTGTGCGTGAATGCGTATGTATATATGTGTTCGTCTGTGTGTGTATCTGCACATATAAATGCCTATACATACACATATCACCCCATACCTACACACGTAAATACCTAGACATCCCCCCATCCCCCCACCCCACCCCCCTCTCTTCTTCCTGTAGCCTTCACCTCCTCCAAGATCCGACGAGGGAACTTACACCAACACATTCAGACTTGAACTTAAAATTAATACGAGTTCAAATGAGTAACTCTAGACTGGAACTATTTTAATTAAACTTTTTTTTTTTAATAGAAACTGGGATTAAGCTGCTCTGAAAAAGAAAGAAAAATGAGCCTACATTTAAAGTATTGGATTAATTACTGTACTTTTGGGTCGTGTTAGCTTGAGCAATGTGATGTGGCGTTTATGTAGATTTCTGAAAAGTAGAATTAGTTTTATATACTATTGGTACATTCTGCGCACATGCTACCTTACCATAGGGTTATCTATCTATCTGTCTGTCTATTTATCTGTCTATCTATCTATCTGTCTGTCTATTTATCTGTCTATCTATTTATCTATCTGTCTATTTATCTGTCTATCTATCTATCTATCTGTCTATTTATCTGTCTATCTATGTATCTATCTGTCTATTTATCTGTTTATCTATCTATTCATATATATGTATGTATGCGCGTGTGTGTGTGTGGGAGGGGGGTGGCGTGTGATGTGTGTGTGTGTGTGTGTGTGTGAGTATGTGTGTGAGTATGTGTGTGTGAGTGTCTGACGATGGATTGTATGTCTATTCTGTTTGCATGCGAGTATGAGTGTGCGCGCGTGCACGTAAAAGAGAACTTACATAAATACGATACATACATACATACATACAATATACAAACCAGTCATAATACAATAGAGACCTTTAGCAGACTATTCCCGCCAAGCGATAGAATGATCGTAAACGTAAATACAATTGTATTTCTTTCTGTAATGCAATTTCAAGCCACTCCCCCCCTCCCCTTAATATATATATATATATATATATATATATATATATATATATATATATATATATATTGTCAAGATCCGGGTGACCTATTACAATTACTAGAATTTACGCTGTAATTAATCCATCATTTAGTCAATTACTGCGAGTGACCCACTTATCACCTTGTTCTTTTTTTTCATTTTCTTTTCTTTTCTTATGTTAAAAGAAATTATAAGAAGAAAAATTAATGTTGTGTATTCAATATTGCATAAAGCATTTGCAGAGGTCTTTTATATTTTGAATCCCCTGTGCGCTAATTATCAATAAAGTGAACGGTATATGATAATGGCAGTGCTGGTAATAATGTTATTGATATTGTTATTGGTAATAATGTTAATTATCATTAGTATTATGATGGTGATAATGATGGATTTCATCATGATCGTCATTATCGTGATTATTATGATGATACTAATTATGATACTGGCAATATCATCATCCTTATTGTTACTAGAGATATATTTATCATTG
>NC_091575.1:28365292-28367792 GCF_042767895.1 Penaeus vannamei
CATAGTAATTGATGGAGTGGAAATATGGGGAGGAAACGAGCCTAAAATTAATGTTTTTATTTTGTTTGTCTATATATTTACTTTATCTATATTCTTATTTTCTTTATATGGCTCAAGGCGAAAGGCGTTGTCTCAGGTCGCACGTATAAAATTCTTTGGGACATTCTCACGTTACTTATTTCTTTTTCTTCTTCTTCTTCTTCCCTGAACGCGTGGGAAAAGAAAGGGAGAAACATATCACGAGCCTAAAATGATTTGTTACATTTGTTTTGAAATCCATAAAGATTATTTGTTTATGAATTCCCGTAAACGAATTATTTTCACATGATCTTATCTTTTATATTTTCTGTTTCTTTTTCGTTGGGGATGGAATGTTCCTGCTAATTCTCGACTATATAAAAAGTCACATAATCGGGTAATTTATTATAGAAGAAAAAATATGCATTTTACTCCAGCGTTATTAATCTTCAATGAGAGAAATTTATACATTTTTTTTCTAATTACTTTCAGTATTCACTTTACACATAAACAAATACACTTCTATAAACACAACATGCATACACATTCCACAAGACGTAAGTACATTCAACATAACCACATACAATTATTCTACAATTATTCTATAGGCACAACCTGCAAACACACGCAACATACACCGTCGATATACTCACAACACAGCAATATACTCATCACACACACCACACCCATACACCATGAACATACACGCTACACACGCACACAAACATACACAAATACAATCAAATACACACCCACACCCACACCCACCTCATTCTTCACATAAACCCTATCCATACTACACATACACAGCCTACACAATCTCCAAACAAACAAACAAACAAACAAGCCACAGACAAAGACAGAGAGGATCAAACAAACAAACAAAATCCCTTCAACAGGAAAACATAAGCCTGTTTCCACTTCACGTCAACAGGACAAGAGCTATGAAGGAGCCACCACGAGAGCCTGTGGAGAGAGAGAGGGGGAGGAGAGATAGGGAGAGAAAGAGAGAAAGGAGGGAGAATGGAGAGAGAGAGAGAGAGAGAGAGAGAGAGAGAGAGAGAGAGAGAGAGAGAGAGAGAGAGAGAGAGAGAGAGAGAGAGAGAGAGAGAGAGAGAGAGAGAGAGAGAAAGGAGGGAGAATGAAAAAGAGAGAGAGAGAGAAAAAGGAGTTAGGATGAAAAGAGAGAGAGCGAGAGAAAGGGGGGAGAATTAAAAGAGAGAGAGAGAGAGACAGAGACAGCAACAATAAAAAAATGAGAAGAGAGATAAGATCGTTAAGAATGTGAAACAGAGGAAGAGGGAAGGAGAAAGAGAGTAGGAGCTAAAGAAAGAGAATGAGACAGACAGACAATTACAGAAACAGAAACAAAGAAAAAAACAGAAGAAAAGAGAGTGAACGGAAACCAAAATATAGGCGAAGAGAACCAATGACGAAGGAGGCAGCAGGAAAAGCGGGCCGAAAGGTCAAAGGTCACGGATCGGCGAGGGAAAAGGGTCAAAGGGTCAAAGGCGCTGGTTTTGAGACGCATAAATAAACCACTCGAACGCGGATTTCGGCTGAGATGCTGCGTAACCGTTGATGCTTGAGATATTTTTCTTAAGAGTTGAGAGACGGGATGCTTATGCCTTGACACCGGTGGATAGACGTGTAAATACAGATAAATATAGACATAAATACGATAGATAGACGAGTAAATAACAGTAAATAGATAAACGTAAAGAGAGACATAAATAGATTAGTGGGATGCTTACCGAAGGATAGACGAATAATAAAGGTAAAGAGATAGACGATTAAGATGGATAGACGAGTAAATAACAGTAAAGAGAGACATAAAGAGATTAGCGGGATGCTTATTTCTTGACACCGGTGGATAGACGCATAAATAAACGTAAAGAGAGACATAAATAGATAAACAGATAAAGCTAAATAGATTTCATAAATAGATTAGTGGGATGCTTATTCCTTGACATCAAAGGATAGACGAATAAATAAAGGTAAAGAGAGACATAGATAGATAAATAGATAAAGCTAAATAGATTCATAAATAGATTAGTGGAATGCTTATTCCTTGACACCAAAGGATAGACGAATAAATAAACGTAAAGAGATAGACGATTAAGATGGATAGACGAGTAAATAACAGTAAATAGAGACATAAATAGATTAGTGGAATGCTTATTCCTTGACACCGGTGGATAGACGTGTAGATAAAGATAAATATAGACATAAATACGATAGATAGACGAGTAAATAAAGCTAAATAGATTCATAAATAGATTAGCGGGATGCTTATTCCTTGACACCGATGGATAGACGAAAAATAAAGGTAAAGAGAGACGAGTAAATAACAGTAAATAGAGACATAAATAGATTAGTGGGATGCTGATTTCTTGACACCGATGAACAAATAAAGGTAAAGAGAGACATAGAATAAATAACGGTAAACAGAGACGTAAATAGATTAGCGGGATGCTTATTC
>NC_091575.1:28400292-28405292 GCF_042767895.1 Penaeus vannamei
GTATAAATGTATGTGTACTTGGGTATGTATGTTCACAAATATATATGTCTGTGTGTGTGTATGTGTAAACACACACACACACACACACATAAATATATATATATATATATATATATATATATATATATATATATATATATATATATATATATATATATGTATGTATATGTATGAACACAAGCACAGACAATGTAACGTATACACAAAAATGAAATTAAAACGGCCGCAATAAAATATTACATATATTTTATTGTGGCTGTAATTATTTTCATATATATATATATATATATATATATATATATATATATATATATATATAATATATATATACATATATATATGTATATATATATATGTATAAATATATACATATGTATATTTTTAAAAATATGTATCTATATATACACATATATATACATACATATATGTGTGTATGTCTATATGTTTGTATGCGTGTGTTTGCGTAATCGCGTTAGGTAAGTACATGAACAAGAAATAGAAAAAAGCGAAAACCCGACGGAAGGGAAATAACAACGCACGCACATTTTCTAAAATCTATTTTTCAGTGCAACTTCCTGCATGTTTGATGAAGCTGTAATTTTTATTTTTTATTTTCTTTCATTTTTTTTCTTTTGGCGTTGGCTTTACCTGTAGTTACTTAAGGTTAGTGTAAGGGAGTTAGATTGTAATCTGAAAAAGGGTTAATTTCGATCTTATGATCTCTTTGAGTTAAGGGCAAAATGCTTCATCACGTGAACTTTCTTTTTTCATACTCCACCATCTAAATCTATTGATTATCCGAACTCCAATTATCCTGAAGATTTTTAACCGAATTCGAGCCCTCCCTCAAACAAATCCATGATCCGAAGCGCTTCATTCATAATTATTTATCCGAATCTATTCAAAACCCAAGCCTGAACACATTAACTAAATCAACCCCCCATAAACGATATATCAGCTGTACCGACTCACATCCAAGCCGGCCCTGCCAAGTACATTAATCATCCAGATCTTGGGCGTTTTAACCTAATCGCCTCGCTTAAAACGACTCGTTTATTCGAAGCTGCTTCACTCGCCCTGCTTCGCCCGGTGTGTTGTCTCGCTTCGCTCTTCTCACCCGTTGCCTCTCACGTCTACCTGATTCAAAACTTCATATTAACGTAAGTTTAGCTTCCTCGACAGCCCCGTCTGATTCTAATATGTACCAAATTGAAAAAGTTTTCTCTGGGATCCGGGTTCGAGTTGTAAGCAAAGCATAAGTGTAACAAGGTGGGTCGGGAGTAAGCGCGGGAGATTTTCTCTGAGCGAAATTTCGTCTGTTTACGTTCTGTTCCTGTTTTCGTAATTCATTTCGATTTGGACGTTCGTTTTCGTTGGTATTTTGTTGGTTTACAAAGGAAAGTGCCTTATGAGCGTGTATTAAATAGCAATTTTAAAGGATTTCATTTCATATTGTATAACGCGTCATTACACATCGTTAGGCATTTGTCTGCGGTGTTGAAGCGGATTCCCTGCTGTTGCGGAGGATTTGATTCCCTTTTGAGAGATGTGGATCCCCGGGATACCTGGAGATTTTATCATCTATTATTTATGACGCGACGTAGAGAATGTGTGTATCTGTATATGTGTGTGGGAGTATGTATTGGGGGGAGGGGTGTATATTCGTTTGATATATGGTGTAAATCATTGATATACAGGTAATATAGGAGGTAGCGAGGCTGTGGAGGAGAGAGAGAGAGACGGAGGGCCAGAAAGGGGGAGGGAAGCGGGATAGAGAGAGAGAGGGGAGGAGGAAGAGGAAGGGGGTGGAAAGAGGGATAGAGAGAGGGGGGAGGAGAGAGAGAGAGAGACGGATGGGTAGAAAGGGGGAGGGAAGAGGGATAGAGAGAGGGGAGAAGGAGGAAGAGGAAGGGGAGGGGGAGGAGGAAGAAGAGGAAGGGGGAGGAAAGAGGGATAGAGAGAGAGAGAGAGAGACGGGGGGGGGGGCAGAAAGGGGGAGGGAAGAGGGATAGAGAGAGAGGGGAGAAGGAGGAAGGGGAGGGGGAGGAGGAAGAAGAGGAAGGGGGAGGAAAGAGGGAGAGAGAGAGAGAGACGGAGGGGCAGAAAGGGGGAGGAAAGAGGGATATAGAGAGAGGGGAAAAGGAGGAAGGGGAGGAGGAGGAGGAAGAAGAGGAAGGGGGAGGAAAGAGGGATAGAGAGAGGGAAGGAGGAAGAGAAAGAGCGCTGGAACTATCAATTTTCGTTTGTCAGTTTCGATATTAAAGTCTTTACTGAAACGAGCATGTACTTTATACAAAATTTTCAAAATCCAGTTGCGTAATCAACCTGGATATAAAAAAAAAGTAATAAGGAAGATTAAGAGCAATATGATTTCTTTGAAATTATAATCTGATTAAACATGAACGGAAGTAAGACGAGGATTTCGAAGATTGTTATGCTTGTATTTTTTTTTTTTTTTTTTTATCCAAAGAAACGAGAGCGAGAGAAGGAGGGAGGGAAAGAGAAGAGAGAGATAAAAGAGGTAAGAGATGAGAGGGAGCGAGGAAGAAGAAAAAATTAGGGAGAAAACGGGAATAGGTGGAGAGAGAGGAAGAAGGGATGATGAAAAAGAGGAAAGAGGAAGAGAAGAGAGGGAGAGAGAAGCGATGGGAGGGAGGGAGAGAGAGAGAAGAGAAGAGAGGAAGAAAGAGAAAGATAAGAATGCGAAGGAGAGAGAGAAAAGAGAAGAAGAGGAGGAGGAAGAAAAGAAGTCAGAAGGAGAGAGAGAAAAAAATGAAAGGAGAGGAGAGAGAGAAAAGAAGAGCGGGAGGGATAACAAGATAAAGAAAGAAAGCGGGGATTGGGAGAAGGGCAGGCAGAGATAGAAAATAAGAATAGCGACATTTAAAAGAGAAAGAGAGAGAGGGAGAAAGCAAGGGTGAAGGTAGAAGAGAGAGACGGGGGAGAAAAGCGAAAGCGTAGAGAGAAAAAGACAGACAAGGAAACAAACAAACAGAGTGAGGAAAAAAAGCGAAGGAGAGAAAAAGAGAGAGAAAACAAACATAGAATGACAGAATAAGAAAGCGAAGAAGGAGAGAGAAAGAGAGAAAAAAATAAAACAAACATAGAATGACAGAATAAGAAAGCGAAGAAGATGAGAGAAAGAGAGAAAAAAAAAACATAGAATGACAGAATAAGAAAGCGAAGAAGGAGAGAGAACAAAATAAAAAACAAACATAGAACGAGAGAATAAGAAAGCGAAGGTCAGAGAAAGAAAGAGAGAGAGAGAGAAAAGAAAAAGAATGACAGACGATTGAGAAAGAGACAGAAAACCAACAGCATATGCAACTTGTCATCATTTTAGACCCCCTGTTGCCAGAGAGGTTGTTCTGGCCCCCGTTTGAGGAACTCGAATTCAAGCTTAGAGTTAGGTCACTCCGCCCGACCTTTGACCTTTTACGTAACTCTTTGAGGTAGCGAGGCTGTGCAGGAAGAGGAGAGAGAGAGAGACGGAGGGGTAGAAAGGGGAGGGATGAGGGATAGAGGGAGAGGGGAGGAGGAGGAAGAGAAAGGGGAGAAGGAAAAAGAGGAAGGGGGAGGGAGGAGGGATAGAGAGAACGGGAAAAGGAGGAAGAGGGATAGAGAGAGAGGGGAGGAGGAGGAAGAAGAGGGATAGAGAGAGAGGAGGAGGAGGAAGGGGAGACAGGGGGATAGAGAAATAGGAGGGGGAAGAGGGAGAAAGGGTGACAGAGAAAGGTGAGGAGGAGGAAGAAGGAAGGAGTGAAAGAGGGATAGAGAAAAGGGAAGGAGGAAGAGGAGAAAGAGTGATAGAGAAAGGGAAGGAGAAGGAAGGAGGAAGAAAAGAAATAGGAATATAGAAAGTGGAGGAGAAGGAGAAAGGGGAGAAAGAGGGATAGAGAGAGGGAATGAGGAGGGAGAGGAGAAACTGTGATAAAGAAAGAGGAGGTGGGGAAAGAGAATGACAGAAAAGGAAGAGGAAGAGGGGGGCAGAAGGAGGAGAAAAAGGAAAAGCGAACACGGAGGAGGAGGAGGAGAAAGATAAGGAAGGAGGAAGAAGGAAGTGGCGAAAGAGGAATAAAGAAATAGGGGCACAGAGAAAGGAGAAGATGAGAAGCAAAAATGGGAGAAAGGAAGAGGGAGGGAAAAGAGAGACAGAGAGAGATGATAAAGAAAGCAAAAGGAGAGAAAGGTATAGTTAGAGAAAGAGGGAGGAAGCATGGGATGATGCAGAGATAGAGAGCAAGGGAGGATAAAGATTAAGAAAGAGAGAGAAAGCATGGGATTATACAGAGATAGAGAGCAAGGGAGGATAAAGATTAAGAAAGAGATAAAGAAAGATTGTAGAGAAGCGAAGGCAAGGAAGGAGAGAGAGAGAAAAAAAGAGAGAGAGAGAGAGAGAGAGAGAGAGAGAGAGAGAGAGAGAGAGAGAGAGAGAGAGAGAGAGAGAGAGAGAGAGAGAGAGAGAGAGAGAGAGAGAACGAGAGAGAGAGAGAGAGAGAGAGAAAGAGATAGAGAGAAAGAGACAGACAGAGGCAGAGACAGAAAAAGAGAGAAAGAAAGAAGAAGAAGAAGAGGAAGAAGGAGTGAAGGCGTGTGGAGGAAGAAGCCTGTGCTCACAAAAGAATCGGGTTTGAACTGATAAGAAAATTGAGCGCTCTTGTCAGTGTGATGAGTGATAGGCCTACTGATAAGACTCTCGATATATTTTTTCTCAACACTTCCCAAAATCATATGAATTATTATACACGTTTTAGGCACGTTTCGTAAACACATTCAAACATTACTGAATTTATTTTTTCAGTCCTTTATAATTAAGCAAAGGGGATGTGTTTATGTTTAAAATATACTTTTAAAATATACTTATTTGTGTATCACGGAGCTTTATGTTTAAAATATACTTTTTTGTGTGATATCACGTTAGGAAAGATTTGCATATCTATCAGTCTAGACGTAACATATCTACCGGATAGATAGATAGATAAATGTATATATATGAGATA
>NC_091575.1:28420292-28422792 GCF_042767895.1 Penaeus vannamei
ATTAAGGCTGTATATAGTTCACACCATGTCCCCCCCCCTCTCTCTTTCTCTCTCTCTCGCTCTCTCTCTCTCTCTCTCTCTCTCTCTCTCTCTCCCCCCCTCTCTCTCTCTGCCTCTCTCTCTGTCTCTGTCTCTCTCTCCCCTCCCTCCCCTCCCTCCCTCTCTCTCTCTCTCTCTCTCTCTCTCTGTCTCTCTCGCTCCCTCCCTCCCTCTCTCCCTCCCTCTCTCTCTCTCTCTCTCTCTCTCTCTCCAGTGCAGATCGCGGATATTAAAACCTGCCAAATATCGACAAGATTATATGTCGTTTCTTCGTATGATGAAATAAAATTCATTCTTCCAACTACATTTTTTTTTTTCTTTCTTTCTTTTTTTTACAGTATCAAGCACGACGTCAAGTGTGCTGGAATATTTTTGAGTTTCCGCTGGCCTTGAAGGCTGAAGCGGAGGTTGTGGTTGGAGAGAGTAGGGGAGGGAAGGAAAGGGAGAGAGAGCGAGATGGTGATGAAGGGAAGGCATGTGAAAGAGAGAGAGAGAGAGAGAGAGAGAGAGAGAGAGAGAGAGAGAGAGAGAGAGAGAGAGAGAGAGAGAGAGAGAGAGAGAGAGAAAGAGAGAGGGGGGATAGAGAGAGAGAGATAGAGAGATGAGAGAGAGAGAGAAAGAGAGGGAGAGAGAGGGATATATATATATATATATATATATATATATATATATATATATATAGAGAGAGAGAGAGAGAGAGAGAGAGAGAGAGAGAGATGAGAGAGAGAGAGAGAAAGAGAGTGTGAGAGAGAGAGAGAAATATATATACATATATATATATATATATATATATATATATATATATATAGATAGATAGATAGATAGATAGAGAGAGAGAGAGAGAGAGAGAGAGAGAGAGAGAGAGAGAGAGAGAGAGAGAGTCAAGTCAAAGTCAAAGTCAAAACACTTTATTCCATTAATTACAATGGTTATTCTTTACATAAATACATTCATATCTACAATTGATTATTTAATAGGTGTTCTTTTAATTTCGTTTTGAAATTACAAAAGCTATTAATGACTCTTATATTATCTGGTAACATGTTCCATAGCTTGGGTCCACGTATTTCCATTTGTCGTGCCCCTGTATCAGTACTCGATCTCTTAACATAAAGAGAGTTTACTTGGCGTGTCACGACACCTGATGTGGTCCCTACAGTTTGCAAGGGCATTAACCATTGCGGATAATTCCCATGAATGAGCTTGTAGATGAATACACATGTGTCATAACTGCATTTAGGTTGGACTTTTAACCATTTTAATTTTTGGATATGCGGGCTGATGTGATCAAGTTTACTGATATTACCTAATGCAACTCTTGCAGCAAAGTTTTGTAATTTTTGTACTTTTTGCATTTGGGTTTTGTTAGTCGAACCCCAAATATTTGAACAATAGTTAATAATGCTTAGAACTAGAGTTTGCACAACCATGATTCTAGTTTCAGTAGTGATTTGATTTTTTATGTGATTAAGATATACTAGGGTGCCCACTACTTTCCTGTGTATCTTATCAACATGTTGCTCAAATGTCATGAATCTGTCTAAGTGTACTCCCAGATTATTCACTGAAGTGTTGGGTTTGATAGAGCAGCCTTCAAATTCTATGGTCGTGTCATTGGGAATTTTAGCTATATTCTGCTGGTTACCTATAAATATACATTGAGTTTTATGTAGATTTAGTTTAAGGCCATTAGTGTCAAAATATAATTTTGCTTGTGTAAGGGTATGTTGAGTGTTTCGTATTAATGTATTCAAGTTGTTTACAGAGTCACTATGAGGAAACTGTGAATCATCGCCGTACTGTACCAGAAGGCAGTTATGAGCTATTGTTGATAAATAATTTATGAAAATTGTGAATAGGATCGGACCTAAAATGGATCCTTGCGGAACACCAAAAGGTACTTCTCGTTTTGATGACATACAATCATTGAGAGAGAGAGAGAGAGAGAGAGGGGTGGGGTATAGAGAGAGAGAGATAAAGAGAAGAGAGAGAGGGATATATATATAAATATATATATATATATATATAGATAGATAGATAGATAGAGAAAGAGAGAGAGAGGGAGGGATAGAGAGAGAGGGGGGGATAGAGAGAGAGAGAGAGAGTGAAAAGAGAGGGAGAGACAGATAGACAGAGAGAGAGGGAGAGGAGAAAATGAAGGGGTAAAGAGAGAGGGAGGGAGGGAGGATGAGAGAGTGGGAGAGGGAAGGGAAACGGAGGAAAGAGAGAGGGGGAATAGGTAGAAAGACAGTAATGGTGGAGATAGAGGGGAAAAAAGTAGAACCAGCAACTCATCGTGAGCAAGGATCTGGAAGTAGGTAAAGGGGGGAGGAGGGGGGGGAGGGGACGAAGGGCTAGATAGTAAAATAAAATGAGAAAATACGAAAATTAAAAAAAAAAAATCGAAATAAAAAAGATAATCAACCAACAAGAAAAAAAAACATGGGAAAGCCATTTCAAA
>NC_091575.1:28427792-28465292 GCF_042767895.1 Penaeus vannamei
TGTATAGACATGTGTACGTCATCTAAAGTAGTGCATGTTTGTATTGAAGGAGAAAATTTTAGAGGGCATCTTTAACGAGGATTTTATTCAGCATCATCCTCACGTTGTATAAGCCAGAGGAGGAAGCACTCGCAAAAAAAAGAGATAACGAGACAAGCCGGTGTTATAAAGACAGTCCTCCACCATAGTAAACAATGGTGAAAATAACACCTAAATATTAACGGAATTACACATAGATAACGAGCTAAATCATCCATGAATTGCAAGCTCTTTAACTGGCATTTCTTTAAACACAAAGAAACTTTATTTAATGCATGTGCAACTGTGTGCGTGCGCGCGTGCTCCTCGAGGCCAGCTGCGTAACCGCTTCTCTCCGAACTTCAGTCGCCAACCGACCATCGTAGAGAGAGCACGTGCGACCTCCTCTCCTGAGAATCCTCGTAAAACCCTTAAATTCCTTCAAAATGGTGAACCTCGGCGACGTTTTCCCCAACTTCACGGCTGAGAGCACCATCGGGACCCTCGATTTCCATAGTTTCTTGGGAGACAAGTGAGAATTTGTCTTATTTTGTTCTTTATGATTTTGGCGACGCGAAAAGCCGGCAATGGCATTTCTCTGATTTTCTTGCGTTATTCTTCAATATAAGCTGATTTTATGTGCTTTAAATGAGTCTGCTGTATGCCTAGAGTTGGTTTTCACAGAAGAAATGTGTTGACAGTAATTAGAAATAGCTTAATTGAGTTATTTATGATCAGGAATGTCTTGTCGGCACACCCACGTATCGCGTTACGCATATTAAATTCTTTTTTCTATTTTATTTTAGTTTTTATACGCATGTCATCTCGCGCTGACTCATTTTAATTGAATTTGAATGAAGAATGAGTTGTTGTAGTGAACTGCAGTTGATCTTGAGTTAGTGGAGAAGGGAATTTTATCAGAAATGGGATCTAACCGACCTTGACCTTGGATGAGCTGTTGCAGAATAACTTTGTATTTTACGGTGTTTTTAGGGATAATTTGTTTTAAGTTTTTTTTTTACAGGGTTGTGTTAAATGTACAGGAACTGACATGAAGTTATAGATATATAAACGATTCTACAGGAGGATGGGAATTAAAGTTAATGTTGCATAAAAATGAAACCTAGCACTTTGTCAGGGACATCCCCACCCCCATTTATTAGCACTTCATGCCAACCTATAAAAACAGACATTAAGAATGCTGGCTGTGTGAGGGTATTGCAGACTTGCGTCTCTGAACGGTGATCTGCAGCAGACATTTTCATTATTTACCAGTAAATTCAAGGCAGCTGCAGCTTAAACTATGTTGTTTCTTATTCTGTTTCTTACGCTCTATAAGATGGTCTTGTCCATATCCGCACAATCTCCGCATGTCAGTGTCAGTAACCTATACTTTCTTGTTTCTTTATTTGAGAGAGAGAGAGACACACAGACACAGACCAATTCATGAACATCAAGTTATATGTAGACAGCCTATGAAAACTACTTAAGTATAGTTTGTTTTGTCCAGTCATATGGTACAGGATGACCTTTGCCTGTAATGAATAAATTGACAGGAATCAATGCACTTTTAATCTTTGTCATTTCCTCTGCAAGTTGATAATAAGTTGTGCAACATGTAATTTGTAAATGTAATAACAGTATAATGAGAGGGATAACTACTCATTGAGACACAAAATTAAGGAAATAGGTTGCATCAAATGCCACGGGGGAGAGTATATCCAGTGACTGGATGTGGGTGATGGAGCCTGCAGTAGGGAAATATGGGGATAGGATGGGAATCTGCAAGTGAAGACCCGAGGTTGGGAAGGATTTTGGTTTATATGGCAATGTTTGTGGATTTGCCAGGAGTGGCTGGGGTAATAGACTAAGAGGGTTCAGTCACTTCATAAACAATACCAATGCTTTAATTTTTTTATAGTTTGCTGCTGCTCTCTCTTCTTTCGTCTCCTCTACCCCCCTTTTCCCTCTTTCCTTCTCCTCCACCCACATCTCCCTCTCTCTCCTTCCCACCCCTCCATCTCCCTCTCTCTCCTTCCCACCCACCCCATTTCCCTCTCTCTCTCCCTCTTCCTCCTACCTTCCATCTCCCTCTCCCCCCACATACTTACTGTTTTGCATATAGCAATGAATGACAAGTTGCATAATAAGGATCCTTAAAGTGTTGAATTGCTTGTGCTCGGCAGAGCATAATGACAATAGGCTATTGTTCTAAGGTTGTCCAAGTATGCAAGCACTGGAAAATATTGTTCATATATCATTTGCTTGCAAGTTTAAGTATAGTGTTAGGGAGACCTGTCTGCCATACTTTTTTTTATTACCATATATATTTTGTATAAATATATTTTCCACAAAAAATCTTCCATTTAGTCATTTTCTCTTTTCCTTGGTCCTTGTTTCTATTTACCTCTTTTCTACTTTTTAATTGTATATATATTATTACAGATGGGGCATCCTGTTCTCCCACCCAGCTGACTATACTCCAGTCTGCACAACAGAGCTGGGAAAGGTAGCCAAGTTGGCTCCTGAATTCACAAAAAGGAATTTTAAGATGCTGGCCATTTCATGCGACAATGTGAATGATCATCTTGGCTGGATTAAGGTATTTTTTCCCCTTTTTTCTTTTTCTTTCCCTCAGTATGTTTTTATAATTTTGATCCTCATCTCTTGGATTCAACTTTAATAGATTTTTCTTTCTTTCTTTCCTTTTTCTTTTTCCTGTTATTGTTCCTAATCATATTGAATATGATATTGTTAGCCTATACTTTATATTGTTTCTATTTTCTCCTTGTAGGACATCCAGGCTTACAACTGCCTCTCAGGAGATTTCCCCTTCCCTATTGTAGCGGATGAGAAGCGTGAATTGGCTATCAAGCTCGGCATGCTTGACCCAGACGAGAAGGATTCTGCAGGTATGCCCCTGACAGCCCGCGCCGTCTTCATCATTGGACCTGACAAGAAGCTGAAGCTCTCCATTCTGTACCCTGCCACAACTGGTCGTAACTTTGAGTAAGTAGTAGTGGAGGGAAAGAGAGAGAAAAGGTTGTTGTTGTTGTTTTTAGATTGTGCAGTGTTGGGTTCTTTTGTCTTGGATTAGATAATGAAGGAAATGTTTCATCACTGAAAAGGAAAGCTGATTTTCCAGATTTTTTTTTATTATTATTATTATTGCTATAGATATTCAGAAGCTAGATTTCCATATCCTCCCCTTGCTCATTTCAGTGAAGTCCTACGTGTCATCGATTCCCTGCAACTGACAGCTGAAAAGAAGGTGGCAACCCCTGCTGACTGGCAGGCTGGCGGAAACTGCATGGTCTTGCCTACCATCCCTTCTGCAGAAGCCAAACAACTATTCCCAGATCACAAGGTTCATGAGGTGCCCTCCGGCAAGCAATATCTGCGTACCACTCCTTGCCCCAAGTAAATTTGAGGTCTTGAAAGGTGCTATTTGGGCGACCTTTTTCATTTACTTAAAGATTTCCTGTAATCTTTTTGTTATAAAACCTCTTTAACTTCTCTTTTTTAAGAATTCAAAATTTTATATGGAAAAAAGAATTGATTTTGTTTCCAGAATTCATTTTTTTGCACAAATTGAATTAATTAGTTGTTTTGACTTTTGGGGGGTTCTGTACCTGACTTTTGTCACTTGGGTGTTATTACTTTTGCACCATAATAGTGTAGGTTTTTCATACTTTTTGTAACCATAGGGTAGAAGAGAAAAAAAAGTGGAAAGGCTGTGGAAAGCTATAAAAGGTATCATTGTTTGTCAACAGTAAAAGCAATTTTTTTAAAGATATTTAGTTTAGTACATTATATTTTTAAAGACCTTTATTAAAGTTACTTAATTTTGTTGATCCAAAGTATAAATATTACTTAACATTTTCCATACAAATGTAAACTTACCACCAGTGCCTGTATGGAAAACAAAAATCCATTCCATTTTGTTAGACAAGAAAATTATATTTTGTACTACATTTCTTTAAAATAAAACACACAAAACATTTTCCTGTTTTTTTATGTATGTGACCTAATTATATATAAAAAGCATAATATTACAGGAAAATGAAGACTTAACATTTTGTCTTCATGAGATTCACTATTTCATTCTCATGCACTCTCTTTACTTCACACTTTCTCTGTCTATATATTTCACTTTCTCTCTCGCTCTCTCTCTTTCTCAGAAGCTCTCCACACTGGTGAGCTTGAATGAAGTCTGTTATAAGTATAGGAAGGATTGTCTTCAGATCATACAATTGTATACCCAATATCTCTACAAAGCATGTTTGCATGCTTGCATTTACAGGACTTCGTAATTTGTCTCAGAATGAAAGCAGAAAAAATACTTCAGTCCAGTTACTGGGGGGAGAATCTGGAAATTTGCATGTTGCTTATATATATATATAAACCTATTAAAAAGAAAAGAAAAAAAAAAAAGTACAGTGATTGCTCTTC
Source organism: Penaeus vannamei (assembly GCF_042767895.1). NCBI lineage: Eukaryota > Metazoa > Arthropoda > Malacostraca > Decapoda > Penaeidae > Penaeus > Penaeus vannamei. The sequence goes on from NC_091575.1 coordinate 28,432,263, forward strand.
ACATTATACATCATTTTCCTTTTGTTCTTCAATTTAATATTTCTATAGATTATGAGTTGTTCAGTTAAGCCCCCACCAGACAAACCATACCTAGCAGCATTTGTGTGTTTATCTTGCAAAGCATGTCTCTTGATACACATGGGTGGTGGTATTTGGCAGAGTTCTCTCGCCATACCTAGCAGCAAATGGTCTGACTATTAGATAGACAGCCTTATCTACTGATTTTGCAAGACCATAGGCATGGGCACTCCCTTGGTTTACTCATCAAATTTGTTTGAAAAAAATGGTCATTGAGTATGTTGGTCAGTGCTCGATTGTGTGGACAAGGTTGTATGTGTGTAGATTGTGGGCTCAAACAGATGCTACGGCTTCAAATAGCATTATGATGAATTTGCAATAGGACAATTTATGAGTTTTTTGGGGCTTACAAATAAATAAGGATCCATTAGATTACTTCCTGTGCTCTAACATGGGGATGAAAAACTCAAATATTATTATCTATGCTTTATTGCCATGCAATTCATACAAAACATTAACTGCAATTTTCAATATCCTTCAAGTAATGAAAAATAATTATTTTTCCAAAAAAAAATTATGCAAAATGTACCATAATCACCTAAGTCCTAATGCAAGTGTTTCCAATAAAATTAAATCACTTTATAACTTTCAATAAATTTCATAGGATCTTTTGTGACAAACATTTTTTTAACATACCTGCAGGAACTACAAAATTAAAGTCTCTTTTTATCACAACTACCAAAAAATTGCAACCTCTCAGAGTAGGACTGCATATCGCACCAAGTTTCCTGGTCCGCGTACTTCTCTTATGCGCTTGAGTGTGCGAAGAGCAGTCATGATAGAACGACCATTGCTGTCCAGCTTCAAGCTACTCCAGCGCTTGATGTCATTATCAACTACAAAATACAGACCTGAAATTATTTGGAAATAGAATCAGATTTTGATAAGGTTTTTTAGTACTGTATTCTTTATTAGTGAAAGCAAATTTTGGAGCCATAAATATTGTTAAAACCATGATGATAAATTACAGGGTCATTACAAATATATATCTAAGAGAAGTACTAAGGAAACTGAAAATAACCATCAACAACCACTGAAACAAAACCATGCCATTGATTAACCTACCTTTGGTCTCCTGGTTTTCTTGCTGCCTGCATCCCATTGCCACCTTCATGTCAACATCGGAAAGCTTAGCACGTGGACGCCTCAAAAGGGCATACTTGGTTTCTAACGTCTTGTTGACCTCATCAACTGCCAAATTTATTTGGTCATACTGTAGACGTCCTCGAATATACCTACCAAGACAAGATGAATTGTATCAGTTTTGTTGAATGACAGAGTAAAGCACACCAAGGTTTTTTAGAAATGATATGAGGAAAATAAGACCATGCATGTTTATCAAACATGAATCACATTCATGTGATACGGAAATACCCTTTAAACCACAAACACAGAAATTCTTCCTAGTATACTTTACATTATGCCATTTGAAAACATTTTATTGCAGGAAACTTATAAATTTGCATTTGATATGATATCATGGAGGTAAAAAGGCAAGATAACATGTACTGAAATCTTGAAAATACTTAAAATACACAGACTTATCAGGTAAAGAATATTATAGTTTTAACATATACTAAGGAAACTAATGTACCAATGACCATCTTAAAAATACAGCTATTATTTCTAAGGTATAAGTTAGTGTGGGTTACACCAATTCCAATAGTACACAAGAAATGCAATGTCTAAGTGCACAGGCAGTAGCCACAATATTAATTTCAATTCAGATTTTTTTTAAAGCAGAAAGAAAGGGGAAAGGCAATCAAGACAGAAATCATGACATTAGACTTACTTGGGTACATCATTAAATTCCTTCACTGTCACATAAGAAATCGTAGGAGTCTGAGATGACTTTCCAGAGTCCTTCTTTGGTGCCTGCTATTTGAAAAGGAATATGCATTAATAAAACATTTATGCAAATGTGACCTGTACTCTTTCTGAATGACTTCTCTTGGACAAGTAAAAATAAAATAAAAATAAATAAAAAAATAATCATCATCATAAATATCAGTCACCACACATTTGCAAAAATAATAATGATAATGATAACCATCAATCAGAATATTCAAAACAAGTGTGCCATTAAAAAAAAAAAAAAAAAAAAATTATATATATATATATATATATATATATATATATATATATATATATATATAGAAATTAACATCAATAAGCAAAGCAGAAAACTTCAAAACAGTGAGACCAATTCCATTTTAAACATACTTTTTCTTGACTAGCTTTGTTCTTTTTGTCACTGTCTGCGACCACATGCTCAGGGGAGACCTTAGTGATGGAGGGATTGGCATTTGCTCGTGGCAGGTGGGATGGGAGGTTGGTCTTCATGTGCGCCAGTCGGGTGCACAGTTCTTGCATTTGCTCTAGGAGAGTATGTGCAGTGAGCAGGTCCTTTTTGGAGCTGGTGATAATGCCTTTGAACCTAAAAATTTCTGACCGTATGAACTGCAACTCCTGCTTCAGCTGTCCGAATTCGATCACCGTGTCCTCCTTCCAGCCGCCACGAAGATCAGAACATATCTACAGCATAAAGTGGATGGGTATGAATGGGGGAGAGAGCTGGAGTCAGAAGGAAAGGAGAGGAAATGAGAGAGAAAAGAAACAAAGTTTGAGGAAGAAATAGGAAGTAAAGTAGGGGAAGGAAGAGAAGGGGAGGTATTATAGGAAAGGAAGTTAAGCAAAGCGAGGAAACCCCAAAATTATTTTCCCAGTGTCTATTCTTTTTTTAAATAATAATAATTACATGTAGGTGCATTTAAAATAGTAATAATTCATAAACAGCCTGACACAGTTACTAATAGGACTGACTTCTAAAGCCTCAAATTCTTCATATATATCATGAAAGTATTACCATATCATTAATCAAACTACAAAAGTTAATAACAATCTCTTGCACTCCAGGACTTTAAATAATAATAATAATAATAGTAATAATATAAAATTAAATAGACAGGGAGACAAACAGATTCATTAATTACAAGAAATTAGAAAACCTAACCTGTAAAGCAGCAATCTTGTTTCGGAAACCCTCCTCTAGGGCTTCTAAAGTGAGTGCTGTGCCGACTGCAGTCATCTTCCTCTGAAGAATCAAATGAATATTACTTTCTAATTAGGGTATTGGACAATGAAATACATTAAATATCACCTTTCTTATGATTGATGAGCAAATTGATAAATAATATATCCTTTGAAATAAATTTTACTCACTTCTTATCAATGTGAATCCTGTATATACAAAGGTATATGATATATGTGAACATATATCTATGAATGCATATACACAAACACAGGTTTATGTGCATGTTCATTTTCAAAATATGTGTATTTGTGTGTAAAGTTTATGCAGATTTATAATTCTAATTACATATTACATATAATAATAATGGATAATATATAACTGCCAAATATTACCAATCTTGCAATTTAGCAAACCAGTAAAAAATTATGGATGTTCAATCTGCCTTATTCTTGTTGCAATAAAATTATTTCTATAATTTTCTTCTCCCTTTTTTTATAATCACATCTAAACTGAACACTTAATGAAATCCCAATGCCAAGGTTTAAGTACAACTTGTATATATATATATTTAATATTTATTATCGGGCATTAACCATACATGTGATGTCTTATGTCCTATCTGGTTAACATTCATCATACAAAATTATATACACTTATGTACAGGAACATAGAGATTCCCCATCAAAGTTTGTTCCTTAAAAGACTGTGTTCATATTCATATAACAAGTATGAAAAATGAAAGCTATACTTTATATAAAAATATATCCCTGAAATAAATTATTCCCATGAATTAAAACAAAACAAAAAACATATTCAACTCCTTGGTCACACACACCACTATCACAGAATCACTTTTAAATTTATTCTTTGGTTTTTAAAAGAAAAGAAAAAATAGAACACTACATTCACTCTCAAGTTAATTGCAATGAAAAGCTTTTTAGTTCTCTGGAAAATGCCTGCAACTGAGTTATTGTGTTGCCAAGTGAATACTTTCCACTGTCTATATTTTGAAGAGTTAACACCGTACTGTCGATATATATGGCACACTTTCCTTTTATTTCTTCAATGAAACTTTGAACTCTTTGAAGCAATGTTTCTTTAGCTTTGTCATACTCTGTATTCAGTCTTTTCAGTTCACTTTTGTAGTGCATTATTTGTTCTTTTGAAGAGGCTTGGAATTTTGCATATTTCTGTTTCATGGACTTGTATTTGCGGTCTAAGTCCTTATACTCATTCAAGCGATCTTCAGAAATCTTGAGACTCTGTTTAACAAGCACAAGGTCATTTTGGAGGTCTTGTATCATCTTCTGGAAATTGGCTCGAGTGAAGTTCTTCTCTTCTTGCTGCTCCTTCACCTCACTCTCTAAGTTGAGGATGATGTCCGTCATTCGCTGCACTTCCTGCTCACTCTCAGCTTCCTTTGCCTCTAACTTGTCTTTTACTCTTACTAATTCCTCCATAACCAACTGTATCTTCTTGTCCTGTTCTCCAAGTTTTTTTCTATACTCAGCAATTGTTTCACTCTCCTGCAGATTTTTGCTCTTTGTCGCTGCAAGAAGATTCTTGAAATCTCCAATTTCTTTCTCGTACTGAGTTCTAAGCTCTTCCTCCTTCTTCTCAAACTGCTTGCGCTGCCTCTCCAGTATATACCGACAGTTTTCAATCTCCTTGGAACAAGTCTCAGAATTGTTGTTCGTCTCCTTGACATTCTGCAGTTCTTCCTCCAAGCTAGTACAGCTATCTTTTAAGATTTGGTTACATTCCTCTAAGGTAGAACACTTTTTCTGTAACATGTCCAATGATTTCAGAGCCTCCTGTCGTGCTGCCTCTGTCTCCACCTTCAAACGCTGCTCAAACTGTACTTGAAGACTTTCTTTAAGTATATCTATCCTTTCACTCTCTTTCTTTGATGCTTCTTTCAAGTTGGCAATCTCTGCTTGAAGATCCTGTATTTGCTTAGTGTATTGCAATGGCACAGCAGTTTTTTGACAAGAATTAATATCCACCCCAGAATCGTGAGGGGAAACGCGATATGTGTTTGATTGCATCATTGGTGTTGTTGAAGGTTCTGTATTATCATCCTTCTTCATGTTCAACTGATCTTCTAACTCTTTCTTTTCCTCGCACACACTAATATACATCTTTTTAGTATTACTGAGTTCATCAGCAAGTCGAGCTACTTCCTTCTTCAGTATGTTGGAAATATTTTCATATTCCTTTCTCATTTTCATTTCCAGTTCCTTCATAGCATCCTCATGGAAACGCATATAAGTGTCTTGACAATCTTCTAATGCTTCCTTCTTTTCCCTTTCCTTCTCTTCAGCCAGAACATCAATATTTTTCTTATGCATATCTCTCTCATTCTTTAGATCATTAATAGTTCCCTGAAGCTGTGCCACTTGGAGCTTGGCCTTTGTTAGGTCATCTTTGAGACTGAGCTCGGTGCTCTGTAAGGTACGGATATCCTTTTTGACAAATTGCGTTTGCTCTATGAAATCCCTGAGAAGTCTCTCGATTACATTAACTGCGTGCCCATACTCAGAGCCATTTGCCAAGTCAGTCTTAGCTGAAACAACCATCTTTTCAAAAACTTTCAGCTTTATTTGTACATTGTCCACTTGCTTCTCCCAAAGTGCTTGCTTCTTTTGCATGTTGTTGTTTTCATCCCGCACTTTAGAAATTAAGTCATGGTAATGCTTCATGTCTTTCACAGAATTAGAGCATAAATCAGCAAGAGCAATAAGCTTATCAAATCGTCTCATGCAGTCATCATATGTTTCCCGAGTTAAATTGGGCAAGTTCTGCTGCCAGTTTTCAACAACATCTTTGACTGCTGCAAATGATTCTTCTAAGCCTCTTAAAGACCCATGCAAGAGAATCAATTCCTCTCTCAGACCAACATTTTCGGCATAAAGAGCTGTCGGCTGTCCATCCTCATTTTTGGTTCCCTGTTTTTCCTTTTGTTGGTTTTCTTCTTGTGCTAACTCCGTCTTTAGAAGATTGCTTTTCAGCTCTTTGATCTCTGTTTGAGCTGACTTCAGTTCACTCTCTAGCTTTTTAATCTTCAGTTGTTTCCCACTAGCTTCCTCTTGCATTTGGCTAATCTCATCTCTCTTTGCTTTGTTGCTCATCAAACTTCTTTTTAATTCTTCTTTTAACTTTATTTTCTCCTGAGCTTCGGTGTACTTTTCCCCAACTGCCTGTCGTTCTCCTGGTATAGTGTCATCATAGTTCAGTGCCCTTTTTATTCCAAGCTGAACCATAGAGTCTTCACCAGGAATTACTTCACTCAGAATGCCTAGCTTCATTGCTGTGTCAAATCCATCAATCTCCTCTTTTGCCTTTGTTAGTTCAGATTCTAAGGAACAAACTTGATTCTCTAGTTTGTCCTTGGTGGCTTCCAGACTTCTGACCTTGATCTGCAATTCTATTATCTGCTGGCCATCATGGGACTTCATGAGGTCCTCATACTGCTTGCGCAAAGTTTCATTGGTCACTGTTAATTTTGTCACAGTTTCAGTCTTTTGAACCAGAGATTCATCATAAGTTGCTCTTAGACTCCTTAGTTCATCTCTGAGTCGAGTCACCTCCTTTTCATGCTGCTCAGCTTGATTTTGTGTAACCTGTAGTTTACTTAACAGCATCTCCCTCTCTTCCTCATTACCTTGTTTCAACTTTGTCACAAAATCTTCATGTAATTTCTGGTTCCTTGTAAGTGTGTCAGCAGCTTTGAGTTCTGATATTTGACATTCCAGGCTCGATATGGTTGACTGTGCTGTCTCTAACTCAAAATGTAACTTTTTATTTTCATTTTCCTTGTCATTTAATTTAATCTGGAGTTCCTTCAGATCCACTGCCAAGCTCTTTATCCTCTCTTCTTTCTCTGACAGCAAAGTCTGTAACTGATTTATGTTGGCTGTTTTGCTTTCACTGTCTGATGTGACTAGATTAATTTGGTGCTGCAGCACACGAATGTCACGGCTACTCTCAAACTTCAGTGTCGACAGCTCTGATGACAGCCTGTCCAGTTCCCTTCCCCGAGCTTCATACAACAGCTTCATCTGATCTTGTGGAGTGTCAGCAGCACGGAACTCTGCCTCAGTAACTTTCTCCTGTGCTTCTCTGTTAACAAGTGATCTGTACTTGTCAGCCTGATAATCATTCACTTGGTCAGCATATACTAGCGAGCTCTCCCCGTACTCCTTGCGTGCATCCGGTCTATAGTCACTGTGATCCACATCTAGACCAGTGTGTTCATCATGAGCAGTGATGTGGTAAGGGTCATGAGCAGTTTCATGATAAGCCAAAGGGGTAAACCTCTCAGAGCTTTCCTCATCATGGCTATCATCACTCCATGGCGTGACACTTCCTGAACTGTTGGCATGAGAAGCATGGTCTCCATTGAGGATCCCATGGCCTGGGTGTTCCTGCACGTTATAGCTCTCACTGTAACTTCCTCTACGTTCAAAATCAACCCTCTTGTCCTGTGACTCACTTCCGAGCCTATCAAATACATTATCCCCGTGTCTGTCTCCAATGTCATAATTCCTGTACGAGGCCTCACTGTGCTCCTTTCCTCCTCGGCCATCTTCATAATAGGCAGAATCCCTTCTTTCCTTTCCGAAGGCAAAGGAATTATAGCCAGACTGTTGGGCAAAAGACTCATCCTCCTCTAAGTCATCAAAGGCATTTGCCAACATCCCCTGGATCTCCGCTTCTCGCTTTCGATTTTCCTCTTCATCCTCTTCCTCCTCATCCTGGTCTGGAGCTCTAATCCCATCGACATGTATGCTGCCTCCAAAATACAAACTGCGACCTGGATTATCCATCACCTGCAAGAAAAGGAGAGATGTCAGGTCGGAAGAGTATTGTGCGTAATGCTTACAATTTACTTCAACACTTTATCTAAGAAGAAAACCAGTGAAGTTGGACTTATCACAAACTTTCCCTCAGAGACAACAGCAAGTTTTATGAGGATTTCAAAAGACAACTGACATAACTATAAGTGAAAAATCCCATTTTGAATGTCACTGCAACTCTCTTCACAAATTTTACCAAGTTAATCATAGTAAATATTCTCCTCCCTAATTTATGCAAACATCATCTGGGTAGACATAAACAATACAAAATATTTCACTTAAGAATCTCCTTTATATAATATCATAACACCTGCCCAGTTACAGGTTTGTCTTGTGACATACAACTTCCACAATAACAGAAGGATCAGACTTTGATACAAATACCTATAATTAAGAATACCATCATTAAGAAAATAATAATCATTCATTTATAAAGATAAACAATTAAAATGGGGGGGGTTATAAAAATAATTAAGCTAACTATTTACATATAACAGCAATGGCGTGCAAAAAAATGAAACAAAGAACAGTGCCCAGTTTCTGTATAATCACTAAAATCCACATGAAACCTACAGTAATAACCCAAGCAACAAATCTAATAAAACAAAACCCTATTTTTCAAAGCCCAGTAAGCTAAACAATTCAATTCACTCGTTTTTAAAACAAATAATTGAAATAAGTAGTGTTTAAACTTGCTCATATACTTACTTTCAGAAAAGCATGGATATCTTTATATCTTTATCTTTGTATCTATATCCTGAGTTGTTTAATAAGCTTGTAAATAAACTTCTTGGACGACTTTGTATCAAAAACAGAACTGACCTTGAACTTTGAGAGAAGTAAGAATGGAGGGAAATTATAGGTTTGTTTCCAGCTATATGTATATATTCATATTAGAGTGGTATCGTGTGTTTAGTCCAAATCCATGATTTATTTCTACTGGAAACTTCTCTAATAGTAAAGTGATCAATTCCAAAACTGGAGATGTAAAAATCCGTGTTTGATGGAATGAGCGCGAAAAAATTCTTTGTATTTAGTCATTTTGTAAAATCTATACGAATAATTACCACGTCAATGCCTTGGAAAGATACTAATTTACAAATACTAATAGACAATCACGTAATACCTACCTACCTGAGCTAATAAGAACGAAAAACGCCAAAATTTCAATCTCCGCTGTGTTGACTCTTTCAAAAACACTGCGAGAAGTTACGGCGCTAAAACAATTTCATGGGAACTGAGATCCAACAAAGTTTATAAAAACTTAATGTGATGTTATTTGTATTTTTAAGTCTTTATTATCAATTATCCTTTTATAATTTTATTCGAACGACAATTACGTAAATTACATTACAATGCATTGTTGTTGGGTAATTGGGTACGACCCTAAAAGAAATTTTGTAATGTAAAGAATTAATAAACAGTCGGCTATATACCTGTTATTTCTCTCTTATTTGCGTCAATATTTGTTGAATGATTCCTTACATTGTATATGGTATATTTTATACTTTAGTAGTATTACTTTTTCTATCACTCATTTAGGGTTTAACATTTTTTGAACACAATATAGAGAGGAGAAAATAGAGAGATACTATAACTGATAAATATAAAGGAAGATACAAACTGATAATAAGCACTTGTTAAAGGATACGATAAATGAATAAACAGAACTTCTTTACATAACGTGTTTATAAAGAGGTTATGGAGCAATATGCCGGTACTTTTACAATTTCTAACATGAAATAATTGCCTTGTGATAACTTTCAAGAAATGAATGTTTACGTAAATTCTGTCAGATTATTTGTATTTATCCTCCACCCAAATCAGAACTGTTCATACATCAAACAGTTATATAACACACTTGTGTCCTCTAATTATGCTCTCAACTTTACGGCATACTTAACTTGCATCGACAACCTTATTTCCCTCACTAATTCACTTTAAAAGACTTAAAATATATTTTCAATCAACCTTTTCCACTTGCTGAAAAACAGAATCAGTTATATATTCATTGAAATAATGATGTAACCTCATACGGATCCATGTTTATTCTCGCGGTCCCTTGTATCAAGCTAGTTTGAGATTATGACGTCAATATACTACACTGCTTGTATGATATTGAGGCCCTACGATGCCTTTATGATCCTACATATTAATGATAGCTTTTGAAAAAAATCACTGACATTTTATCAATAATATATAAAGAGTTCTTAGTCATACTTACAAGGTTTTTATTCTCATAAGTTTTGAGTATGACGTCATTATCTCAAACCGGCTTGAGTTCTCCGTCCGCGAGAATGGATTGCGTGAGCCTGTAGTTGTACCACAAGGGACCACAATGGCTAGTATGAGCGTGAGAAACCTTCCTTTGAGAAACATTTTGAAACATTCCTGCTTCTTTAGGCAAACTACAGCCCTTGGGTAAAGATTTATTCTTTTTTGGTGTTGTGACGCTTATTTGTGGTATGATTTTAAGGCGTTTTGTGTGTTTATTGTGAATTACAGGGTGAATGTGAGGGGGCGATGTTGGACTGCAGACGACGTGTTTTGTTTGGGTTGTGAGACGGAAAAAATACTTGTTTTTAACGGGATTAAATGGTGTTTAAAAATAATGGTTATTCGAATTACTGAATTAAATTAAATGGAATGTGGAGAAAGACGGTAGATTTGTTTATTTGAGTTTCCGAGGATCCTCATGAGACGATGCACGGAACTCTGTTATATACTAATGTGTTTTATTATCTTTCACACATTGTAATAAAGGGTTTACTCGATCTTTATCCCAACCATATTATACTTGTGTGAAAGTTGTCCTGTGTATTGGCTGCAAATCAATTATTTCCTCGAGAATGCAAAGAAAAAGGGTTGTGTACTTATTCATAATTGATAACTTATTAAGTGTATGTTTTGTGTAGTTTAGGGCAGTGGCATTGCCTTGTGGGTTTGATATAGGGCAGCAGTAAAATGAAATTGCCAACCTTGCACCCAGCCACCCCAGATGTATTCCCACAGTCCTAGGAACGGCTTTGTAATTTATCCACTTGGTAACTATTTAAGAAATTATTGCACACCTCTGAAGTGAAGTCCCTATTGCTTCAGCCAACAACCTTAGAGGCACTCTTGGGAATTTACAAACTTTTTCGTATTAAAGTCTTCCTCCCATTGCAGGGGCTTTGCACTCAGACCTCCAACCAGTCACTGCGGACTTGTCTCTGCACATCATTATTTGTCTCATATTTTTATTTTTTATACTCGTAATATGTGCAAATTACTGAATGTATCATTTTGTGTACTTTTTTCCTCCCTTTGTGGCACTGTCCTTAGATTTTCCCTATCTTAGTGCAATGATTATATAAATATATATATCAACTTTTTGCACTGGTTTATACCTGTCAACTTCTCATAGTGGTAAACTAGAGTTTCCTGTAGCCCAACCCTGTTTATGCAATTAGATTGAATTTCTTGATCACTAATGAGAAACTTCTTGAATAAAACAGAGGACCGATTTAGACTGGTCGTAAATTCAGGAAGATTTATAATTAATACCTCCAGTATTATTTCCTCTAGAGGTAATGGACCACAATACTTACAAATTTATTTTCTTCAGTATCTACCCTCTTCCCTTATTACTTCTCTTTATCCTTATTGTCCTCCCATTCACAGAGCCGCTCCACTCCACCCCAACCCATCTTCTTCTCTCTCGTCCTTCTACTGCCTCTACCTCTGGAAACCTTCTGAGTACTCCCTTTAGCCCAACCAAGTGGGATCAATTCTTTGATTCCCCCCCACAGCCCCTTACTCTGAGAATACACTTCTCGTTCAACATTGCCTCCAGAAACAAGTAGGCACAGTTACCTTACGCAGTTGCTCTGATCATTCACGCCTTGTCACAAGTTACATCTGAATCCCAAGCTCGTTCACTATCTACGCTAACTGATCTCGCTGACAAATCCATTGCTGCCGAACTTCATCCCGCTCGTATTTCTTGTACTGGAACTGTTTCTGTCCCTCCAAATGCTCCACAGCCTGCTGCCTTCTGTCATGTAAAATTGATATAAAACTACAAATCAATATGATATTCCATTAAATATCTTATGAGATCCATTAGATCCATTTGGAGGTGTGTGTGTGGGTGGGTGCTTCCGTGCGAGTGTGCGTGCATGTGCGCATGGGTGTGTGCATGTGTGTATGGGTGTGTGAGAACTTGAAACCTAATTCATGCTTGACAACATAAATGTTAGTCAAAGTACTAATGTGAAAGTACATTTATTTATCAAAAGGTTTATGTATATAGTTCAGTATTATAAGCCTATACAAAGATTCCATAATCACTTTGCAATTACAAGTGAATATTAGTCACTTAATTGGCTTGATCACTCACATTTGTTTATTTTACAGATGGGTTAATAGAAACCCACGTCAGTTTTCTGCTACAGCAGAACAGTCAACAGAAGCATCTGAAGCAGAAAAACAGCTACAGGAACAGATTACTACTTTAACAAAAGAGAACGAAACTTTAACAGAAAAAGTTGCTGACCTTCAGGTAAATTTTTCAGCCTGATTTTTAATGGTCTTTTTTTTCTGCAGATCATAAGGAAAAGAATACAGAGTACATGCAATCATTAGATTGAGATAATTTTGATTAGTGACAAGTCATTGGGAAATTTCAAATTGAAAACCTATTACATACAATTCCTGTGGCTTCTTTGCCTTTGCACTCTGATGAAGATCAAGCATCCTCTACACATTTTAGCAAGATTGAGCTTGGATTGGTTTCTTATACGACAATGAATCTTCATAGCATGTAGAGACAAAATTTAATTTGGATTTGAATGCATTAGGTATCTTGGCACTTGTACATAGGGAAAAATCTAGCAGACGCTTAGATTGACTGTATGAAATAACACGTGCACTCTTTATCTTTATATTTTCTTACTTAGATTTTTGTAAATGTATATTAAGATTAGGAGTTCCGGAGTAAACATAATTTGGAAAGAGAAACATCAGAAAAATATAGAAGTATCAGCTGATAATGCCAGCTAGATGATGTCAAAAAGAGCTGTGTACCATAGCAAATTTTAGGTAATGGAACAGGAACAGGTAAAGGTACATGGGTTTAGGGTACTGAACTACTTGTTCAAAAAATGGTCGATCTTCAAGAAGATTAAACAGATTAAACAGAATGGTTAATTGTCAGACACAGGCCTGTTACATGGGATCTATAATTTTTCACAAGCACCAATGACCACAGCAAGAGATATTGTCACTCTATGAATGGACACTTGTGTTGTAGCTCACTCCTGCTTTGTGAATGAAATTGTGTTGAAAGCTTGTTTAAAATGTTACTATTCTGGAGGCAGGAGGTTAGCAATGTTGTAGTATGTTCCAAGAGGTGAATTGTTATATTGTAGTTGTATTTAAATGCTTTAGTCACAATAACGGAATATACATGCATAAATGTAAGTCTATTTAGATCCATACAGGTCCAGTTCTGGTACACCAGCGTTCCGGTATTTTGGACCTGTATCTAATAGGTGCACAGCTCTAATGCCAAATATTGATTACAATTAGGTATATTTTTTATTATTGTAAAAATATTGTTAGTTATGACAACTTTTTATATGTTTATGGTCTCAATATTTTACATATCAGTGACATAATGTTTACAATCTCTCTACCTAATACACAGGATAAATATCAGCGGACCTTAGCAGATAGAGAAAATGTACGACTTAGATTAGAAAAGCAGATAGTGGATGCAAAGCAGTATGGTATTCAGGGATTTTGCAAAGATCTCCTAGAGGTAAGTATAGATTGAATTATCAGTTTGTCACTTAATGCTTATTTGCAGCTTTCATAAAGAAGTAAACAATCACTTTTTTCTTTTTTCTTTTATTTTTTTTATTTATTTTTTTTTTTTTTAGAAATACTGATAATTTTTTTTTTTCCTTCTTCTTCTTCTTCATCTTCTGACTTATGGTTACATACAATAGAGACTGAAATATAATGGAATTTATACTGCATTTAAACCTATGTGCACTTTTCTGTATGTACCATGAATTTCACATTTTGCATTCTATTTTTCTCCTTCGCTCCCCAGGTCTCAGACGTGTTCCGGAAGGCAATAGAAAGCGTCACAGAAGAACAAGTACAAAAGGGAAGTCCCGAATTGAAGAATCTTTACGATGGCCTCGTGATGACAGAGACCCAGCTTCTGTCGGTGAGTATTTGTATTCTTGACAGGGGATGGGCAGACGAACTTAGACAGTGGAAAAAGAAGTAAAGATAAAAGTAAATGGGGGGGATGAACTAGAAAGTTTAAAACGTGTGCCAGTATATAATGTTTTACCATTTTACCATTTCCTTTTTTCCCCCCCGTCCCAACCACAGGTGTTCCGGCGACATGGACTGGAGCAGATCAAGCCTGTAATAGGTGAGAAATTCGACCCATCACAGCAGGAGGCCATGTTTGAACTGCCCTTGCCCGACAAAAAACCCGGCACAGTTGCACACACTGTTCGCCTAGGGTGGACACTACACTCAAGGTGTATTAGGTCAGCTCAGGTTGGCGTGGTGAAAGACAACTGAGAATTTTTCTGACAAAGTAGAAATTAAAGACTATCATCAATATCCAGTGAAGGTGTAAAAAATGTTTGTCTTTGTAATGGAATTTACTAATTTTCTGTTGAGAATTTATTTGTTATCAGTTTTGTATCAGATGTGCTAGCCGATTACATGGCTTAAGTGCGCAAAAATTTTCCAGTTTTTTGGGAAAACCCTTGCCAGTGAATGTGAGAAGTCAAAACATCAATATTCTTTGTATGATCAATCACATTTTCTGCATTGGTATAGCATGTGTATGAATGAAATTGACTGCAGAAAATATAGAATGTATTATTCAATATTGTTAACATGTATATACAAGTAAATAAAAAAATAAAACAAGATCTTTAATTTTTTGCCAGATTGTAATTGTTAATTTTGAATAAGTGTATTCATATCGATGCTGGAGATTTTGAAACCATTTCCAGTATCATGCAATAGGCTTATTTCCAGATCAAGAAGAATTCTTAATAGAGGATAAGGTGGCAAATCAAAGATGCGGTAAACAAAGGTATAATAAAATAGTAGACACATCATTTGATGCCATACTACAGAAAAAAGATAACATATAAAGGACATTCATTTGATATCAAATGTGTTGGGCGGTACATCTTACATCTTACTGATATCTGCGATGGCAATTTTTTCAATTCTACATTATAATGATAGATTTTCTATTAAAGAGGGTTGTCATACACTGTCTTCTTCACTTATTTCATTAACTATATCCATTTACTATAATCTGACAAAAAAAAACACTGAGTGAGCCAAGCAATGGAAAACATATAACATGTATAAAGGAAATTTAATAGATATCAAGTCTGAAACTGCATATGATTGCCACTATTGTAAAGTCTAAGGTTGCTCTGTGTTTTTCTAAAGTCCTATGAACTTGAACTTGATGATAGAGTCAGGGTTACCAATATTAATGCAAATTATATGAATGCAATGCTAGAGCCATGATTTGGGCATTGATTGGAGTTAGTAGTCAATGATTACCTGTATATTATGAATTACAAATTCAAACAAAATTATAGTACACTTAACACATTTGTAAAATTTAATTGAAAAGCAGGCATTATAATAGTTGATGAATGAGTTAAAAGACTTCTAAACCAAAGTCTAAGCTCGATCATCACATTCATATAGCATGCAGTAATGATGGTACCTATGGATATAGCTGATATGTATACAATTTTCTCTGGCTCATTTTTTTCAATTTTATAGTATAAAGGAAAGTTTTTTTGTGTGTGTGTCAATTTTGCAAACAGATAGCTCCACACGTACTCAGCTACCAAGGATTTAATTAGTAGGGCCTGCATTGACCACTCCTCACTTCCCCATTCCTTATGCTATGTTATTCTTATTGAGATTTTGATTATTGAAATGCGAAAGTAATGACAATAAAAAAGAATAAAATCTTTATAAAAATCAAGGGAAAAACAGTAACATAAATTACACAGTATCCAGATAAAGAAGTGTCTAACTTTTCTTCTTTAAACAAAATGCATCATGATTGTATTTCAATATGCTTTCTTTGTCTTACCATTAATATCAAAGAGAGTGAAGGGATGAAAAAAGTCACTGTTCAATATTTATTTAGATTTACTTAACTGTAACTTTATTTACAAAATAATACAGACAATAACCATGTAGAAAGATAAGATCATTTCATAGTATACATCATATATACAATTCCAAAGCTCTAATAAACACTGAAATCTAACTGGAAAAATAGAACACCCACACAATCGAGCACTGACTGACAGACACTTGCTTAATGCTTTCTGTTCAGCAAACCATAGCAAAATAACCAGATAAGGCTGTCTGCTTGTTGGTTTGCTTGCTTCCTTCCAGGTTTCAACTGATGACCCTGACAGTCACCAGCAACCCTGTGAGTATGGCAACAGTCAGTGTCTGCCAGGCACTGTTCTATCATGTGGACAGGACATCAGTAACTAGAGAATTCTGAATCATTTCTGCCGCCATGATGTTGTTAACAAATTTAAATTCAAATTGGGAGATGCAATCTGGGAAACTTAATACCTCTTGCAAGTTTGACATCTGTCCTATCTATATACTGGGATATTTTCATTGATACGTAATATTTTGTCAACATTGGAGCTTACACAAGAACACGCAAATATTGATACTGTACGAACCATACCTCAAACCTCATTTTAAACAAGTCTCTCTAACAACAGTTTCCTTTATGGTTAAGTTGAGACGGCACCTTTGTGTTTAACCAATCCGGAGAGAACCTGAAGGGCATCTGGCGATGGGTCACGGCCTCTAAACCTGCGGAACACTTCACCTGGATGGCATCCTCCTCCTAGTGCCAAGAAGGTATCACAAAACCTGAAAGTGACATATTTTATTTTATTAATGAGAAAAGGTTATTTTGGGGTTATGTAAAGATGTCTGATTTATTGTATAAAAATAATAAAAGTTGCAGTAGTATTAAGAACACATTTGGGAAAGTTCAAGTACCTCTTTCCAATGACCTCATGCTCTTCACCGGACTCTTTGAATGCCTGGAAAGCATCTGCCGCTACCATACGTGACCAAATGTGTGAGTAATAGGCAGCAGCCCAGACGTCAGCCATGATGGTAGTGTTTGAACAGGGATGAGCATCATACTTGTCTAATACGAAGGGGCGGTACGTGTCCCACAACTCGCGCGATACATCTAGCCAGAAGTCTTTGCTGTGTGGTGGGAAATTTGTTTGGACACTCAGTTTGGTCACTTTTGGAGATGATAATGTAAATAATAAAGTTAAAATATGTACTATTACTGGCATCCACAAAAATAATAATATGGATGCTAATACGAATAAGTCACATGAATCCTATAAGTAATCAAAGCAATTCAAATCATTCCTTAAATATCCTGAGAGGACCTGAGATATTGTGATTTTGAAAAATCAAATATTATATAAATATGCAAAAGTCATTCTTACCATGAATGGAGTTGAATATCAAGATGGGCAATGTAGAGTTCTGAACAAATGTCAAAGCCTGCCATGTGGTTGCGACTGGCTATGATCTCCTTTATGCTTGACCCACTTAATGGCAAGCCGGAGTCATAGTGGCAGCTCACGCGTTCCAAAACTTCTGGTTGGTACAGCCTGGGAAGTGGACAGATAAACATTATTTTGAGGGACCATATTAACCCATTCGTCCCGGGTGTCACATATATGAGACTCAGGGAAAAAATAAACAGTGTCGGGCTGCCCGCCAGTGCGATGCTGTCTCGGAGCCGTGCTCCGCGGCAGAAGCGGCGGGCGGCCGGGCGGGCGGACAGACTCCGGGGAAGCTCCGCCCGCCGATTTTGTAGCTGCCCGGATTTTTTAAATTTTGGCTACAAAATGTACCCCGGCGCGGGTGGGTTAACCTACTTTCATACTAAATAAACAATGATGATTGAAGATGCCAATGAACAAAGATAATCATGATTATGATGATATTGATGATGATAACAAAAAAAAAAAAAAATTATAATTTCTTCACTCCCTCACAATTAATAAAGCAACTATAATATTTACCAATTTTGCATGAAATTTGAGCACACTTCAACAGCATCCCATTCAATGTTAGTTAATCCTGATGCCTCGCTGTAGGGAACTCTTGTAAGCAGGTGCTGAAGAGCATGTCCAAACTGAAAGCATAAAATAAAAATATCCATGACTTCACTTCATACCAAAAAGGAATAAAAACTTCTTAAAACAATCATTAACATGCTAATGTCTATAAGCAATATGGCAAAATTACAGTAAAAAACAAAGCCATGAATTTAAAAATCTTTACTTTCATAATCAATTCCAAAAAAAAAAAGATTACCTTTTGGAACAGTAAATTAACATCATCAAAAGTAAGTAAGACAGGTTGGTCCTCCGAGGCAGGAGGCCTGAAGTTGAACACCAAGTTTGCAATGGGTGATGTCCCTGCAACCTCAGATCGACTGCGACAACCAAGCATCCATGCAGAACCAATTCGAGTGTAAAGCTTCTCACCAGGTCTATAATAAGAAGATAAAATTATAACTGCAACAAGAAAAATAGTCAAAATAATAATATCAATACAAGATTAAGATCATAATAATGACAACCATAACAGGACTAAGATGAAGAATCATGATTGTCTTCACCAATATAAAGAATATCTAACTATAATGTAACCCAGAGCAAATATCATTATGTGGGTTGAAATACTATTTCTGATACAAGAATAAAAATGAGTTTATTCTACAATCTAAGAACACACATTAAAGTACCAGATAAGAAAAAAAAAAAAAAAAGAGAGAGAAAAATCAAAGAAAAGGAGAAAAAGTAAGAAAAAATATCTCATCTACTCAAAAAACCTACCTGCTATAAGGGTCCAGGTAAAATGACGAAAGGTATTCGCCATTAGCATCTGTCACTTGGAAAAACCGTACATCTGGGTGCCAAGTGGAAACCTCGCCACTTGGGACTTCCTCAAAGGATATGCCGAAGAGCTCTGAACTGATTTCCAGAAGCTTCACCAGCACGTGCTCAAATGGAAAATATTCTTGGAGCTGAGCCTCATCAAAGCTAGTACGACAAAATAAATTAATCAGTAAATAAACTAATTCAATAGGTAAAACAAGTAATAATAATCTTTTTTTCCTCACCTAAATTTTTATAAGGCACAATAAACTTTGGCATATTTCATTTTATTTTTCAGCAGTCTCATCACAGAGAAAGTACGTACTTGAATACATGACGCTTGTGCTTCCTTCTCCAGTATGGCACATCCCATGCCTCCAGTTTTCCTTCAAAGCCTCTCTCCTCTGCAAACTCTTGCAGACTGGCTATTTCCTTGTCCTGAGCCTTCCGTGCTGTGAAAAAAGATCACCTTTAATCCTCAGGCTTACTCTGTTCTACTTGTTGAGAATGCCATCAGTTATCGTACAGGTTCATCTTAGCAAAATTTTGCCTTTCCCTGAAAGATGCTATCACTTGAGGATTTTGCAATAGAGTATTGGTATGTGGACTCAACCAGACAGAAAAAGTTTTGATTCCTTTCCAATCCATTCATGCAACTATAATGTCATTTTCTACTAACTAGTATTTATCCAGGATTTTGCAGGTATCAGCTGATGAAATGTAAATTTTTAAGACTCATACCAACTGCTTTTTAAGACCTGGAGCCACTTTTCACTGAAACCACATTCCTCCTTAGTGTTTAGGCCTACTTGTCACAGATTTTTTAAGATGTGCAGGAACCCTGTTATCATTATACTTTACACAAATACACCTAAAAAGAGTGAAGAAGTCTAATAAAATAAACCACAACAGTTCTCACCTTTAGCTAACAAGCTGGTAATCATTGACATCACATTCTCTACACTTCCTGCCATCTTGGTCTCC
This sequence comes from Penaeus vannamei, assembly GCF_042767895.1. NCBI lineage: Eukaryota > Metazoa > Arthropoda > Malacostraca > Decapoda > Penaeidae > Penaeus > Penaeus vannamei. Next base: position 28,452,227 of record NC_091575.1, read on the forward strand.
ATGGACATCTGAGCAAAGTTTTCATACCCTAAAATCTTAGCTTGTTCACTCCTAGAAGTGGAAGGGAGTATTAGAAAAGGAATGACAGCTGTTTTCCACTATGAACAAATCACTGTATGAGTGTACAGTATTCAGCATCAGCTATGCCTTCTGAAGTTATACATCCAGTGATACAAACGAATATTTAACAGCAGCTATTTGAATGTGCAAGCTCATTAGCTTCTGAATACCTTAATGATCGAATTTCTTCCAGATGAAGGCTGTTGTTTACATCTTTACTTATATGATTTGATGCCCTCATGTTGAATGCCCTGTATGTGTTGCGCCGTAGATCAGTTAGCGGGCAATGCTCCAAAAAGCTGTCATAAACATGAGGATGAAGAACAATATCCCATGGCCCCTGGTGATATCGTGACCTGTTAATGAAAACATCATTTTAAAGACTTGGTTATAAAGAACCTCAATAATATGGCTTGCATATGGAAAAGCTATGGCTCTCTTTCCGGCACTATTGAAATTAAGCATTCACCTGACTCACCTGGTAACTGCCATGTTCTTCAGGAGATCAACTGGGAATTCTCTGACGAGACTTGAATCAGTGATCCTATATGAGAACCTATTTGTTGACTCCTGCAAGGGAAGGAAAAGATTTGAAGAATACTATCAAACATGGTGGAGGGAAGTGATGATAATAATGGGGACTTGATGGAGATAATTAAAAGGAAGTTATGAAAATATAACAAAAAAGATGTTGATAATGAAAAAAAAAAAAAAAAAAAAAAAAAAAAAAAAAAAGTATAAATCCAACTGTCATAATTATTTCTGCAACAAGAATTAATTTTTTCATTTTCATATGGGGATCATATTCTATCTGTAATAAAAACACAAATGAAGAGTTCAGGTCACACTCACAGCAACTTTTTTCCTAAATTCATTTTTTTGATCTTCTAGTTTCTTGAGCGTCTCTGCAAACAAGGGGGTTTTCTCAGCTGGTAATTCAATCCCATTCAATCGCGCCTCAAGAAGAAATTTACGCACAACGCGTCTCTGTGCCTCGTCTAGATTTGAGTCATTTACATAAATGTCCTGCGAACAAGGGAAAAAAAAAAATTCATAACCATACCTGATATCCATGGGGTTGAATAATGCCTTTTAAAAATAACACAGAAAATCAACATTTATTTAACCTTTTCTATATTCGATTTCTTTGAATATGACTTTTGAATTATTTCTCAATGAAAATGTATAAATCTCTATTGTAAGCAATTTATACACTGTGTATATATATATGTATATGTATAACTGCATGTGTGTGAGTGCATGTGCATAAGTGAGTGAGTGAGAGTGAGAGTGAGAGTGAGAGTGAGAGTGAGAGTGAGAGTGAGAGTGAGAGTGAGAGTGAGAGCGAGAGCGAATGCGAGTGAGCATATGCGTGTGCGTTTGTAGGTAAGTGTGAGTATGAGTGTGAGTGTGTGTGAATGCGTGTATGCGTGCGTGCCTATCTATACTCATTTACTTATCTATAGTTATATACACATATATAACAATACCTGAACAAAAACATAACAACAATAACAATCTAACTCACCTTACAAGCCTCATAGATGGGAAGGCTCTGGAATTTATGCACTCTAGCCTTACGTGCTCGTTCGTGAATTTTCAAGTACGTATTGGTGTTCATCTCATTATTCTTGACGGTGTACAAGGTCTTCACAGTGCTCCATGCCGTATTCAGAGGAGACTCCAGTTTGTCCAACTCTTCTACTATGTTCTTAAATGTTTTAGGTTCTTTCATTTCTGGCAGAAAGAAGCAAAGTCATAATCATAACTAGTAATTACTTCCTGCAATCACTTATATTCAAAATCTGTAAATATCATACATGTTACCTACTTTTGGCTTTCTCTTCCACTGCCCAAACTCCAGATTCATACTCCAGTGCCAGCTTGCCAATGCCTGTCCAGCATTTCTCTGGAGTGAGTTGTTCGAACTGTGGCAGGTCCTCTGTACGAAGGAGGGCATTGTCCTCGGCTGTGTCTACAGGGGTTTCTGGAAGCCTGTTAACAATGAATTCAGTTATTTAATATGAAAAAATTGAATATTCAAAGAATGATGCATGTTTATATCTACACAATTTAAATTTGTTGAGAGATTTTTCTAAATCATATGAAATAAACAGTGCATAAACAATTCAAAATTATTCCCTTTGTAAGAACACATTGTTCAGAATACCTACACACACCCAATCATAACCACACTGGCACTAGTGGATTAGTCTCACCCTCATCTGCTCATATTTGTAGGAATTATGCCACAGTAACTCCCCCACTCCCCTAAAAATTGGTTTCTATTTTAGGGGTGAGAATGAAGGTTACCAAGGAAACTGTAGGATAAATCATAATTAATGAGCTATATTGAATATACATATGATGAGGGTCAATATGATATCTAATACTGGGAGCACAACTCCCTGCAACGCTCCTGGCAGGGGCTGTCACCCCCAACCCCTATCCTGAAAAACAAAGAATTCTCATCATATTCATGGAAGTAAAGAGGCTCTTAACTATCATGCTGGATTAAATACTGAGAAAAATAAGCTGTACAACCCATATGATTTTATGCTGAGGGATGCAGCCCCTTCATGACCCTTCCCCTTGAGGGAGCTACCACACCCAGACCCCACCCTGAACACAATCCTCCTGCAATATAAAACTTTATCCAAGATTTAACTCCCTGTGATTGATCATATGATCCACCATGCTATATATAAATAGCAGATTCTTTGACTTACAAGATGGGGACTGGAGGAAACAGCCATCCCTGCAGTGGGTAATAGGGGGTGCAGCCCTGTGCATTAGAAGATTTTGACACCCAAATCTTGTATGTCTCTCTATCTAATCCTGCAATATCCCTGATAAAGTTCATGCCCTCCCCTACCACTGGGAAATAAGTTTGTGTGGTATGGGGGGGTTTGCATGGTATAAATCCTACATATATGTGTAGTAGACAAGTCCATCAATATCAGTTTGGTTGCAAAGCAGTAAGCAGAGCACTGTGAATATTTTCTATACAAACACACCACAACCCTAGTAAACATAATGCTATAATTCACTCCCAGGTATTTGTTAATTACTAAAAGTTTTTTTCAAGGTAAGACGGTAGTTTTAGCGAATCGATATAGAGAATATAGTAATACCTGTGAAGAAAACTTTGGTTATTTCAGTTCTCAATCAGACTATAAGGCACACCGTAACACACTGCCCAGTAAAAACTCGTATAAACATAACTATTACCTGTAAGTGATATAATAAATTCTAAAAAACACCTTATCTATACTTCATAAATCTTCCTTTTCTACACATTGATAATGATAATGACGCAAATCGAACAATACTTCAACTACAGAACTCTCCCTTACAAGACTACATAGGTGGTTTTAGGCCTGTATTTGATTGCAGTGGGATAAAATAGGCGAAAATTCCTTCGTACAAGGGCGCCGGCCATGGCTTTCTGTTTACACTTTACGTAAGGAAAGGAGGCTCGCAATGCGCATGACACATTACACAACCAATATTATGTAAATAAGGTCTTATGCCACACCATAATCAACTTAATAATCACTGAGAAATATTCATGAGATGAGGATGATTAAGAAAACATTTGTAAATATAGTTAATGGAGAGTTTTCTTAATGGAGTTAATATTTTCGCCTCCAGATGGCAGCAGTGTTTGTTTACATTGGTAGGCCAGGCACGTGGAGAACTTGTTCGTGTCCTTCGTATGTGTATCTATTTGCCGGTGTAAATTGAGTGATTGTGGTGTTCCGTTGTTGTGAATTGGTTGGATACTTGATTTTTTAGTCAAGATGGGGAAGCTGAAGGTGGCGATGCTGAGGTACCTCATGAGGGATGACTTCCGAATATTGACAGCAGTAAGTAAAACTCCCATTTGTTAAAAGGAAATTCTCTACATGTATGTGTACCTTTTAGCCGTATGTTTAGATATTCACTCATCTATCACTCATTCTCACATTCTTCGCTTGACTGTCGCAGATGAATAACCGTTTTAGTGTTGTGATTATGGTGTTTGTGGTCTGAAGAAAGTCTTGACTCCACCCATTTGAAAGGTTGAAGATAAAACTTTCGGATATGACAATTGGGCTTTTAAGAGACAGTATTTATATCCTCAAGTAACCACTCCATACACTATTTACCTTAGAAGCACAGTTGTCATCCATTAAAACCATACCAGATTGAAACCCAAAGTATGCACAGGAGCCTATTTCATCTATGAGGTCTCAGATGCAACATTTCTGAGTAATTTATTGTTATCGTGATTGTTCAGTGATGGCTGTATATGAACATTCAGAAATTATAAGAAATTACTTTTGGTGTGTTTTAAATATGCAATATTCAGTTGTTCTTTTTTTTTTATTCACTTTCCAGATTGAAATGGGCATGAAGAACCATGAACTTGTGCCCATCACTCTGGTCACTCAGATTGCCAACCTGCGAGGTGGTGGTGTGCACAGGATGCTCAGGGAACTCTGCAAGCATCGCCTTTGTGCATATGAGCGAGGAAAACACTGTAAGTGAGATGTAACTAATCTGGCTGTATTTGTTGTATGAGAAGTTTATTATTATTATTCCCTAGTTGTAATAGGATGAAGAGCATTATATCTTTTAAGGATCATTACAAACACAGGTGAATATATATGCAAAAGTTAAGATTAATTACATTTTCATCTCCTCCATAAGATTTGTAAAACAAATAGGTCATTACTCAATAAGATTAATTTTCTTAAAGTCATCAGAATCTTTATGATTTATGTTAGATGATACAAAATTGTTCTATTTTCAGATGATGGCTACAGATTGACAAACATGGGTTATGACTACTTGGCCCTGAAAGTGCTTTCTTCCCGAGAAGTCTTAGGCTCTGTAGGCAGCCAGATTGGTGTTGGGAAAGAATCGGATATTTATGTCACGAGTGACCCGGTTGGAAATCCATTGTGCATGAAGCTACATAGGTAAGAAGGGAGGGGCACAAGGAAGAGGGAGGACATGGCAGAAGGTCAGATTGGAAATGGATAGAATAGCAGGATTCATTTTAATTGTGTGTTTCAAGAGATTCACTATAATATAGTTTACCAGTTGTTAGATTTGAGTCTAAAATGATAATGATATTTGTTTTCATTCTTACCTTACTCACCTACCATCTTAATATCTTGTGGGAAGAAATGCTGTCCGTCATTGCAGATATTGATGTAAAAGTAAAAAAAAATTTGCCAAAGACTTGGTGGATAGGTTATGAGGGTAGTGGCATGCTGTTAGATGTTGATAAACATTATGCACATAAAGCAGTGGTAGGCTAATGATATTTCTTCCCCAAAATAAGTCAAGTAGCAATATGAAACATATTCTTAATACCCACACACTCAGGACATGACCTTTCACCATTTCAACTTTGGTAAATCTCACTTTTTTCCAGGCTCGGGAGAACTTCTTTCCGCAAGCTGAAGGAAAAGCGTGATTATCATCATCACAGGAATAAGGCCTCTTGGATCTACCTGTCTAGGCTGTCAGCCACCAAAGAGTTTGCTTACATGAAGGCCCTCTATGACCGAGGGTTCCCAGTACCAAAGCCAGTGGATTGCAATAGACACTGTGTGATTATGGAGCTTGTGAATGGTTATCCACTGTAAGTAGGTCTTTCTGCGGCCCATTAGACATATGTGCATGGTGTCTGACTAGCAATAATCTTAATCCCCCAAAATGTTTAGATCAGTTTTTTTCTTTAAAGCATGACATACAAGTCTTCCATTCAGCATAATTCATATCAGTTCAAATCTCAAATCACAAAAACTACACTTTTTCTCCAGGTGCAACGTGCATGATGTGGCAGACGTCCCACAGCTCTATAGCGATCTAATGGACCTAATCGTGAAGCTGGCCAGCCATGGTGTCATTCACAGCGATTTCAACGAGTTCAACATCATGGTGAACGATGATGACAAGCCTGTGATTATTGATTTCCCCCAAATGGTGTCAACTGACCATGAAAATGCCAAGATGTAAGTGCCCCCTTCAGTTTTTGGATATATGAATGGGAGAATACTACATGGCCTTTGATTTAGAAATAAGAAAAGGAATGAAATGATTAATTTGGTTACATATGACTTTCGTTTCATGTCATACATCTTTTGCTGTATTGTTATATGTAGCATGTGTTTTTAATAGTCTTTGCAATGACTAAAAAGTTATGGAAACATATTGTATCATGATGTTTCATAACTATGATTTAGAATGTACCAGTATCATAAAATGTTATGTGGTACTGGTACTGGAGGAACTTTAGCATAGATATCCCACAATTATTACATATTTTTTTATACTACTTGGGACATATCCCCAGAGAGGAAATAATGATAAAGGATGACACACCAGAAATTGTAGATGAAGGCATTATAAGAAAGAGTATCATAATATATCACTTTATATTAATTTTCACAGAAAAGAAGAGAATTACACCAGATATATGTATAATACAAAGTAAGCAAAAAAGTAAAAACCAAAGGCAAAATTTATGAAGTATTATATTACAACCTGTGGATTCTCTCATTAATCCACATGAGAATTAGACATACAATTTTTTTATAATTGGTATAAATAATCATGAATCATTTCAAGATGTAAAAAAATTTAAGTAAATTATCAAAAAATAGTTTCCATTTAAGTTTCGAAGTGATAGATGTAAGTTTATTCTTTTTTTTTTTTTTTCTTTCTTTTTTTATTGATGGCACATTATGCAGACATGAAGTAGTAGGAAAATGTATCTTGTTAGGCACAAAATTTAAGTGTTTCTGACATCAATAATGGCACTGATTATTTTCTTGTGTTTTCCTTTGAGTGCCATTACTCAGTTCAAATTTTCTCATTCTCATTTCTTTTATTGTGCAGGTATTTTGACCGTGATGTGAACTGTGTGCGTGAATTTTTCAAGAGAAGATTTGGCTACGAGAGCGAGCTGTATCCTGACTTTGATGGAGATGTTGTGTAAGTAGACAGAATATCTGTGTAGCTGCTAGTACCAGTACCAACATGTATGCATTGATCAATGAAAAATATTTTGAGTTTGGAATCCATGGTCAAAGATCAGTATCTAGAATTAGCAATAAGACTATTATTGTATGGTGCCCAGTTCAGTGTCTCTAACTATTTTAAGATTTGGAGAAGCATATTCCTTACCAGTGTAGCAAATATAAAAATGTTTATCCTATTATGCTCTAATCCATTCTGTTTCCATGTTATCAGAGTTTTGTTAATAAGTTCTTTTTTTATGACCAACAGGAGGGAAGGTAATCTAGATAAAGAGGTGTCTGTCAGTGGATTTTCAAAAGAAATTCAAGAGTTCAATGAACATTTCAAAGTTGGGGAAGATTTTGACACAAAAGACGAAGACAACTACAGCAGTGATGAGGATGAAGAAGAAGAAGATGCCAAAAATGATGAAGATGAAAGTGGCAATGAAGGAGAGATCCCATGCCCTGAAGAAGACGAAACCACCAAAGAGCAGGACCAGACTGAGACTACAGGCCTTAAGAAAGAGGAACTTGTTAGGTTGCAGGATGAGATGGAGACATTGTGTAAGGAGCTAAATATAGAGAGAAATTTAGAAAATGATGAAAGTGAAGAGCTAAATAAGGACACACAAAAAGAGGAAGAAGTTGAAGAGACTCCATCAGAAGTAAGCGAGAGACACTCCAGAAGAAAGAAGGGGAAGGATGCAGACCGAGATGCAAGGCTGCTCTTCATAAAGCAGTTGGCCAAAGCCAGAGAGTTGCGTCAGCACTGTGAAGAAAATGGAGAAGAAGCCCCACCACTTGAAGACATGATAGACGACTCAATGAGTGACATACACAGTGTCCGCAGCTTTTCAACAACAGCAAGCACCATAGAGCCAGAGGAGATTAAACGGCGACTGCAAAAGGATCTTACAAGACGGGAGAAGAAGCAGGTTTCCAAAAAGAATTTGAGGGTGAAGGGGGAAGCAAATGCATACAGGAGATCTAAACTGGCAAATGCAGCCACAATCAAAGAATCAGTGGGATGGGATGAGTATTAAATGAATTATAGATATAAAATAAACTATACTGTCCATCATCTTGTTTCAAAATCAAGGAGTAAGATTAGAAGGTACCCATTTACATTATAAAATTCTTACCTTTCTAGTTGCCATTATATATATTGATATAAATGCCTGCCAGTAGTCACTATGCAGTTAATATTGGCTTCTGTTAATAATGATATATTTAAATTCTCAAAACAATAGATGACCATTCTCAGTAATTATTTCAACGGAAGTTAACCCTTCAGTGCTACATTGTTTTTATATTCAGTGGTATTTCATATATACAGATTATTCCCCTCATCTGTTCTACCTTCTTTTGGTTTTAGTAAATTGTGTTTTCTGTTCTACACACACACACACACACACACACACACACACACACACACACACACACACACACACTCTCTCTCTCTCTCTCTCTCTCTCTCTCTCTCTCTCTCTCTCTCTCTCTCTCTCACTCTCTCTCTCTCTCTCTCTCTCTCTCTCTCTCTCTCTCTCTCTCTCTCTCTCTCTCTCTCTCTCTCTCTCTCTCTCTCTCTCTCTCTCTCTCTCTTTTCTTTTTTTCTTATATACACAATAATAGGAAAATAACATCTGAAAACTCTTCTTAACAACTTTATTATTGTAAACAATACATAAGAGAACAGAGCTGCACCAGTGTAATTAAAAGAGGGAATAAGTGTGACTATCAGAGATGCATGACTACCAAGATTTCTCTTCAAATAATTTCTCTTCAAATGAAAAGAGTATCTCTGAAAATTGTATTCAAAATGTAATCATGACACAAGAATGTCAAAAGGGAAAAAAAAAGGCACCAGTTTCTCTCTCTCTCTCTCTCTTACCAAGATTCTTCCCATTACCAGCTTTTCATTCGCAGGAGATCATGACCTTGACGGCTCCACCCGCTCCTGTGCGAGCAGTCTCAAAAGCCTTAAGGGTTTCTTCCAATTTGAAGCGATGAGTAATGAGAGGCTTCACATTGACCTTGCCTGATGCTATCATATCCAATGCCAAAGGATAGCTGGGGGGAAAAAAACTACTATATAGTAATGATAATTACATTACTACTTCCAATTCATAAACAACTATTTAGTAATGATAGTATTTGTGACTACTTCCAATTCATAGTTTACTGTACTTTAGATTTTTCTTTATTCATTCATTTACTTTTCTTCAATTGTTTATAAATCACTGTCATCCATTCTGTTCTCGCATCTTTTTGAGGCTTATCAGTAACTGATATGAGTAAGGACCACAGGTTTACTTCTTTCTTATTCAATAAAAAGATAGACATGCAGAAAAAGAAAGAAAAAAAAATCATTCAAAGCAACTTTTTATGAACACATTTACCTTGTCAATAAAACAAAAAAGCAATGAAGGTAAATGACCTTCAATTTCTACTTCAAAACTTTCAAAATGTCAAAGCACACACCAGTTAGCATAGCGAAAGATGCCTCTGATGTCCACCTCTCGCACAGCAGCATTAACGATTGGGATCTTCACCTCTGATGGACCCAAGCCAACAAGAACCATCATGCCACCAGACTTTGTAGCCTGTAATGAGAGATCAAGGTTGAATTTCCATTAAAATGTCACTTGATTACAGAAGCTGTTCCACAATTGGCTTCTTCAGGACTACGTAGACAAGAATTAAAGACTAATATCAAAGAAAGAGAAAGGCTTACAATCTCTGAAAAACACAATGAAGCTCCTTATTTAATATATCCGTATTCACAACACCCAACAAATAATATTGACATTAATGCAAAATTTTCACCCCCTCCCCCTCCCTCCTCCCTATAACTTGGTACTTACAAAAATTCCAAGGCGAATGCTAGACTCTGCACCACTGCACTCGATGGTGATGTCTGGCATCCCACCCATCACCTTCTCAACCTCCTTGGCAATAGCTTCAGCATCTCCTGAACTAACAAGGATGGTGTGGTCTGCCCCCATATCCTTGGCTACCTTCAGTCTGTTCTCAGCAATGTCTGAAAGCAGGAGGCGACAGGAAATTTTACAAATATTCATTAGAAGTAATACCCTTTAAACAATGAAGTGGTATGCCAGGTCAATCCTACGTTAATTTCAAAACAATCACTCAACCTACTACCCATTTTCACACACTACTGAAGTTTGTAATTGTTCCAAAAATTCCATCGTCCACACCACACTAAGCAGCTTCCTCATGGCCTTTTAATTTACTCTCATCAAAAGCCCTTTCTAGATTCGTGAATGTCAAAGTAGACTTGTGTGTTCATATTCAATAATTTTTTTAAAAAGTCAAACATGGTCATAGTAGTAAAACAATCACAATACAAAGACAATTTTGAGTACTTAAACCTAATAAAATCAAAGAACCAGCAATACCTGTAATGCAAACCTTAGTAGCTCCCATAGCCTTTGCAGTGAGCAAGTTGACCAGGCCAATGGGTCCAGCTCCACACACCAATACTGTGGAACCCAGGGTGACACCTGCACGTCTGCAAGCATGAACTCCTACACTTAGGGGTTCCAAGATAGCTCCTTCCTCAAGGGTTACATGATCTGGAAGCCTGGAAGGAGGGTAGAAGAGGAGAGGGAACAGGAGTGGTAGCGGAAGTAAAGGAAAGAGGGAGAGAAAATAAAAAAACGTTAGTTGAAAAAAAGCGACAAAATATAATGGGTGACAGATTATTTTTTTACATCATGCTCCTATATGCTTAAAAAAGAAAGTGAAGCTAATTCAGGCCAAAGTTTTGCAAGTGACCATATACTATCCTTATAGTCATTTCACACAGCTACTTCATCCATGCCATGTACAAGAAAGACACAAATAAGAAATAAAAGAATTAAAAAATTACTTGAAACAAAAATCTGCTGCATGTTTGTAGTAGCGACACAGATTCCCATGGTAAGGGGGTGTGGCACAGAAGACAACATCAGGACACAGGTTGTATGTGCCACCTTTGCAATAGTCGCACATGCGACACGGCACACCTGGTTCAATGGCAACTCGATCACCTGGAGTAGACAGAAGACACATGCTAACTCTGAGCCACTGAGATCAAGATGATTCTCATTATATTCATATGGCTTGACCCTTCACATTCCAATGACGTAAACAACATCTGACCAGCATGACATATCAACTGGGTTTCACCAATGCTTTTCAGCATTTTTTATATCCCATATACTATGCTAAAGTCTAACATATCAGCTTCTAAAAATAGACAATAATAATGCATCATTAAAATTTTACAATAACTATTTAAAGTGAATTATTGCAATGAAAGCTGTAGATGTGAGGTCCCCCTGGCACATCCATATATGGCAAGTGTCCTAAACCTTAAAGGGCTAAAGCCTCAATAAAATAGAAAATAATTACAATACAAAACTAAAACACTAAAAACAGTATAATAATATTTAATAATAATAATAATATTAAATAAATATATAATGATAATAACAATAACAATAAATAATAATAATAATAATAATAATAATAATAATAATAATAGTAATAGTAATAGTAATAGTAATAGTAATAATAATAACAATAACAATAACAATAACAATAACAATAACAATAATAATAATAATAATAATAATAATAATAATAATAATAATAATAATAATAACAATAATAATAACAACAACAATAACAACAACAATAACAATAACAATAACAATAACAATAATAATAATAATAATAATAATAATAATTATTATAATAATAATAATAATAATAATAATAATAATAATAATAATAATAATAATAATAATAATAATAATAATAATAATAATAATAATAATAATAATAATAATAATAATAATAATAATAATAATAATGCCCCAACAATACAAACTCATAACAAACTCGAACCTACCTGGCTTCAGGTGTTTCACATTCTTCCCACATTTAGCCACAACACCCGCAGACTCATGGCCCAAGATCATGGGGGCCTTGACAATGAAGTCCCCGATGCTTCCTCGCACCAGGTAAGACACATCGGAGCCACAGATGCCAACCTGAGCCATACGCAGAAGCACCTCTGAAATGTTAAAGACGTGTTTAAGGGAAGCCTAAATGAGCTCTATTTCATTTTAATATAATCTAAATTACTATATATCTATATATATTTATACATATATATATTTGTGTGTGTGTGTGTGTATGTGTGTGTGTGTGTGTGTGTGTGTGTGTGTGTGTGTGTGTGTGTGTGTGTGTGTGTGTGTGTGTGTGTGTGTGTGTGTGTGTGTGTGTGTGTGTGTGTGTGTGTGTGTGTGTGTGTGTGTGTGTGTGTGTGTGTGTGTGTGTGTGTGTGTGTGTGTGTGTGTGTGTGTGTGTGTGTGTGTGTGTGTGTGTGTGTGTGTGCATGTGCGTGTGTGCACGTGCGTGTGTGCACGTGCGTGTGTGCATGTGCATGTGTGCACGTGCGTGTGTGCATGTGCATGTGTGCACGTGCGTGTGTGTTTTTACATGCATTATATGTATATATGTATGTAGGTGTTTTTTATATGTATGTAGGTTCTTTATATATGTATGTATGCATGTATGTATGTATGTATGTATGTATGTATGTATGTATGTATGTATGTATGTATGTATGTATGTATGTATGTATGTATGTATGTATGTATGTATGTATGTATGTATGTATGTATGCATGCATGCATGCATGCATGCATGCATGAACATAAACCTGGATATATGGATACATATCTAAGTATGTATATTTGTTTGTTTGTTTGTATGTATGGAAGGATGTATATTTATATCTGTCTGTCTGTCTGTCTGAATGTATTTAAATATATCAATATCTCTATCAACATCATCATTTACATCTATACAACTATAATGCACAACATAATCTTACCATCAGGCCCGATTTCAGGTATTGGTGTTTGTTCCTGAAAATTGAGGTAATAATTAAAATATAATTTATTTCACATCAT
>NC_091575.1:28470292-28480292 GCF_042767895.1 Penaeus vannamei
GGCAATAAATGACATTTTAGAAGAAACTTTGTTGAGAAGAGATCAGATCACGATGTAATAATGGTTGGATGAAGGTTTCTGTAATATATGCTGTATGACCTCAGATCCCGTGACCTGAGGGGACATTGTTTGACCTTAATTGCCAATTAGCTGTAATGGTACTTGATAATATCCAATTAAATATATTCCTGCCACAAAAAAGTGACTTTTTTTTTTACAATAGGTTATTATAACACAGCTTGAGAAATATGCGCACGGTTCTTTAAATTTCGACAAATGAAACAGATATATATCATGCGTTGGTGATTTTGATATATATTCACTCATGCTTGTAAAATATATTTTGTGCAATAAATAATATTTTTGCATTTATCGCAATTTGCTTTATCATAAAACAGCCAACCAGAATAAAATAAAGATGCTGAGAATGTCTAGAGGTGCAACCACGAAATATCGGACATAACCTCCGTTAAAATTACATTCATTATAGATCACATCTTCGTAGGAATAGTATAATTGGTAATTAGTAACCATAATAATTTTCTACAGGAGCTTCACGTTACTTATTACTATGCTTTAAATTACCAGACTGAACACTTACTCCTCTTAGGTGAAAAATACAGAAAGTAGTAAGAAAGGCACCTTTTATTTTCAAAACACTTGAAGAATAATTACTTACAAACAGCTATTATCGATAACTTGATCATATTAACATAAGGTTTTAGCTAAGAGCCAATAACAATTATTAACAGCTAAGTCAATCATGTTTCACTGATGTATTGCATAGAAATATGTCCTCCATTCCATACTCATATAACATGTCAACATTTTATATTTAATGTAATAAGGATGTATCTGATATATACCTGACGGTTTTATCTATTTACTATATGTAGCATATAGTAGTTTCTATTCACTTTCAAGTTTGCTTACATTGCATTTGTAAGCATATAAGATCACAATAACAAAAACAATGTAAATAACAGTAGTATCTGCACATTCATATCATGTGCAAACAATCATAAAGAATCACTAAATCGTACTTCTGTAGAAAAAAATAGTAAAAATTAATGTTCATGTAATATATTATGTTATATCATACGTTATTTTATCACAATTTCAAAAGATCAGATCAGACTGGAGATTCTGGAGTAAGGACTTAATTAATGTTAATGTCTATTCCTCTCAAAACTTCGTTGAAAATAAATATCTTGAAAAAATGGGATAGTAATTATTTTTCTTTCAATTGTAAAATAAATATCTTGAAAAAATGGGATAGTAATTAATTTTCTTTCAATTGTAAAATAAATATCTTGAAAAAAATGGGATAGTAATCATTTTTCTTTCAATTGTGAATGCGTCATGAGATACTGAGAATATTCTATCGTCGAGTTATAACCGTGTTTTTGGTCCTTTAAGAAAGCTCTTGCAACTTGAGACCTTAAAGACCCTCTTGCAGATTGAAACCTATAAAAACTTGTGTAACCCTTAAAGATTTATTTCTTCTTGAAACCTGGAAAAATATCATATTGAAACCTCAAAAAACTCTTGCATATTGAAACTTTTAAAAACTCTTGCAAGTTGAAACCTAAAACTCCTTAGCATCTTGACGCTCTTATAAACCTCTTGAGTGTTGAGATCTAAATATAATACGTATATCTTGAAACCTAAAAAAATGTATTTTGAAACCTAAAAAAAAGTTGTATCTTGGAACCTTAAAAACCTCTTGTACCTTAAAATCTTAAGAAACCTCTTGTATCTTAAAACCTTAAAACTCTCTTGCATCTTAGAACATTAAAACTCTCTTGTATCTTAAAAAATTAAAACGCTCTTGTATCTTAAAAAATCAAAACTCTCTTGTATTTTGAAACCTTAAAATCCACCATCATCTTGTAAACCTCTTGAACCTTGAAACCTAAAAAAAAACAAAGCCACTCGCATTTCGAAACCACAGGAGTAAAAAACAAAAACAAAAAATCCAAGCCATCCTTTCACAGGAAAGAACCTTCGCTCGATTCCTCCTCCTCCTCCTCCTTGATGACGGAAGCCCTCTGGACGTCGGGGAATTCGGACGAGGAGGACTCCAGAGACGACCCTCCGCCGTCGCCACCTGCAGGAGACGCGGCGGGAGGTCTGCAGGACACTCCGTTCCGAGGGGGCGTGGATCGCTTCGGCGGGAGGGGCGGGGCGATCCAGGAAGGGGGGCGGACTGAGTGGCGGCGCTTCCGGGGTTCGCTGGAGTCCAGGCGACGCAGGAGGAGGAGGCACTGCGGGAGAAAGGGGAGAAGAGGAATAATGGGGGTGGAAGGAAGAGAGGTGATAGGAGTGGAGGGTGATGGTGGTGGAAGAGGCAGTGGGGGAGAAAGGGGAGAAGAGGAATAATGGGGGTGGAAGGAAGGGTGAAAGGAAGGAAGAGAGGTGATAGGAGTGGAGGGTGATGGTGGTGGAGGAGGCACTGGGGGAGAAGGGGGAGAAGAGGAGTAAGGGGGGAGGAAGGAAGGGGGGAAAGAAGAAAGAGAGGTGATAGGAGTGGAGGGTGATGGTGGTGGAAGAGGCACTGGGGGAGAAAGGGGAGAAGAGGAATAATGGGGATGGAAGGAAGGATGAAAGGAAGGAAGGGAGGTGATAGGAGTGGAGGGTGATGGTGGTGGAGGAGGCACTGGGGGAGAAAGGGGAGGAGGAGTAATGGGGGTGGAAGAAAGGAAGAGAAGTGATATGAGTGAAGGGTGATGATGGTGGAAGAGGCACTGGGGGAGAAAGGGCAGGAGGAGTAATGGGGGTGGAAGAAAGGAAGAGAAGTGATAGGAGTGAAGGGTGATGATGGTGGAAAGAAAGAGACATAAGAAGGGTGAAGAAAGATGATGGTGGAGGAGGAACTGGGGGATAAAGGGAAGAAGAGGAGTGATGCGGGTGAAAGGAAGGAAGAGAGGTGATAGGAGTGAAGGGTGATAATGGTGGAGGAGGAACTGAGGGAATGAAGAGAAGAAGAGGAAAGGAAGAAAGAGAGGTGATGGGAGTGTAGGGTAATGATGAGGGAAAGAAAGAGACATAAGGTGAAGGGAGATGGTGATAGAACTAGGCGACAGAGGAGGAGGAGGCACTCGGGGATAAAGGGAAGAAGAGGAATAATGTGGGTGAAAGGAAGGGAGAGAGGTAATAGGAGTGAAGAGTGATGATGATGGTAAAGGAAGAGAAATGATAATGCGAAGGAAAGGAAGAGACATAAGAAGGATGAAGGAAAAAAAAAGAAAAATGGGTAGAGGGACCACGAAAATGATACATAATAAGGACGAAAGAGAGGAAGACGAAGAGATATGATAAAGGGTGAAGAAAAGGAAGTGAAATAAGAAAGGTGGAGGGTGAGAGTGACGGAGAGGAAGAAGTATTAAGACAAAGGAGATGATGATGATGATGATGGGGAGGAGAAAGATGATGATAATGATGGCGAGACATTTTTTTTTTTTTTTGTGAATGTCGGTGTAACCATTATTACTGCTTTCTCATTATGATCATGGTATTGGTATCTATACCACCAATTACTACCTCTGTGATTGTTATTGAGATAATGACCATGATTGATAGGTAAATAAATAAACACACACGCACATACAAAAGCTTCTGACGTACACACACGAACACACAACACAAATATACACACAGGGACATACAAACACACACACACTTACACACATACAAATAAACACACACAAACACAACCAAACACACACACACACAACCAACGCACACACACACAACCAAACATACACACACACACACACAACACACACACACACACACAGAAACACACACACACACATACACAAACAAACAAACACAAATCTCCCTCCCTCCCCAACACACACCCTCCTCCCTCCCCCCCTCCCCACATCCTGCTCCCTCCACACACACACACACACCCGCCCACCCTCTCCCCCCTTCCCTCCCCCTCTCCCCCTCCTCCCTCCCCGCCCACAAAGACCCGCCCACAAAGACCCGCCCTCAAAGACCCGCCCACTAAGACCCGCCCACAAAGACCCGCCCACAAAGATCCGCCCACAAAGACCCGCCCACAAAGACCCGCCTACTAAGACCCGCCCACTAAGACCCGCCCACAAAGACCCGCCCACTAAGACCCGCCCACAAAGACCCGCCCTCAAAGACCCGCCCACAAAGACCCGCCCACAAAGACCCGCCCACAAAGACCCGCCCACTAAGACCCGCCCACAAAGACCCGCCCACAAAGACCCGCCCACTAAGACCCGCCCACAAAGACCCGCCCACTAAGACCCGCCCACTAAGACCCGCCCACCACCCACCTCTTTCGCAGCTGAGTACCGCCGATAGAGCCAGAAAATGACAACACAGCAGCCGAGGTTCAGGAGGGCGAAGATGGCGGCGACGCTGATGCAGACTGGAGGAGGAAGGAAGGAGGCGGCCATTTTGAAATTCGTTATTTTTTTCTCTCTCGCTCACTTTTTTATTCTTATTTATTGATTTATCATGTTTTCTCTTTTATTCTTATTTATTATGATTTTTTTTCTTTTATTCTTATCTATTTATTTATTTATGATGATATTTTATTTTTGTGTGTTTCTTTTCTCAATTATTTATGATGATATTTTATTTTTGTGTGTTTCTTTTCTCAATTATTTATGATGATATTTTTGTGTTTTTTTCTCTTTTATTTTTATATATTCATTGTTATCATTTTTTGAAGAATGAGTGTTTGTTGGTGGTTTAAGGTTCTGTGGATTTTTATTATTATTATTATCAATATTATTATCATCAATTTTATTATCATCAATATTATTATTGTTATTATTATTATTATTATCATTATTATTATTATTATTATTATTATTATTATTATTATTATTATTATTATTATTATTATTATTATTATTATTATTATTATTATTATTATTACTATTATTATTATTATCATTATTATTATATTTATAATAATAATAATAATATTAATAATTATTATTATTATTATTATTATTATTATTACTATTATCATCATCCTCATCATCATTATTATTATAATTACGACTATTATCATTATTATTATCATTATTATTATTATCATTATTGTTGTAATTATTATTATCATTTATTACTACTGTTAGTATCATTCTCATCATCATCATTATGATTATCATCATTACTGTTGTCATCGTTATCATTATCTTTCATTATTACTGTTATTATCATTATCGTCATTGTTATGATCTTTATCATCATGATTATAATTCTTATAGTTATTGGTATCATTATCATCCTTACCTTCTATTATCGTTATTACTCTCATTTTTCTAATAGTGTTTTCATTAATATTATCATTATCATCATCATTATTCTTATTATCATCATTACCATCCTTATCGTTATTACTACTATCATTTTCATTATCTTTATCATTATCATTATCATGACCATCATCCTTATTATCATATATCACTATTATCATATTCATTGTCATTATGATCACCATTATCATCATTATCACTGACAACAAATTTGCAATTACAACACCGAAGTCTAAGATAAACGGAAATAATTCATGAATGTTTGACCACGAAAATAAACATCAAAAACAGCAAATAAGAATTTACTTACTTGTTGAAAAAGTCGACATGGCGCCAAACAGAAGAATTCCAAGACGCTGAACGTAAGTACGATCTTATTTACATATGGAAAAAGGGGGAAAATATATTTTTTCTTCTAAGCTTAGCAGGAGATTATTTACATATGGAAAGGGGGGGGGATATATATACTCTTCTTAGTTCAGCAGATTATTTACAGACGGAAAGGGGGGGGTATATATATATATATTCTAAGTTCAGCAGATTATTTACATACGGAAAGGGGGAGGGGGTATATATTCTTCTAAGTTCAGCAGATTATTTACATACGGAAAAGGGGGGGTATATATATTTTTCTAAGCTCAGCAGGAATTATTTACATACGGAAAAAAGAGGGGGGGGTATATATAAACTCTTCTAAACTCAGCAGGAGGAACCACACCGACCAGCAGGCAAGTAAGTCCTTGAGCAGGCGAGTGAAGAACGTGGAACTTGTCGAGGCTTCGGGACCCAGAGCTCGCTTCCGCTGAGATAGCCATCGGTGGGGAAGTGGATAGAGCGATTGTGGGCGGGATGCGTGGGCGCCGTCTCTGGGTCTTCGTTGGCGGATCCTGCGTCCTCCTTGGGGGATGCGGGACGTGGAATGCGCACGTATACACACGCGCAAGTAAATATATATACGCGTCCGCACGTACAAACACACAAATACACACACGCACACACACACACACAAAGTATATACGCGTCTGCACGCACACACACACACACACACACACACACACACACACACACACACACACACACACACACACACACACAAACAAACAAACAAAAGTACATACGCATCCGCACACACACATACACACACGCACACACACACAAACAAACAAACAAACAAAAATACATAAACGTCCGCACACACAAACACGCACGCATGCTTGTGCACGGCTGCACGTTTGTGTATACAGCTTTTGTTGTACGTATTCGCATGTGTATGTGTGTACTTATACTGCCTATTGTATATATGTGTACAGATGAATGATTACATACTTTTCTTTAGTCTTTTATTTGCTTATTTTCATGTCATTTGGAAGGCAATAAAAGTCAACGTTATAAACAAGTCTTTCTTTTACTGTTAGAAATTCAAAAAATAGATGACACTGCTGTGGAATATTTGCTTTGTTCTTATTATCTTCACACCAAAAATAGCTACTAAGATCTCATAATCATCTATAAAAAAAAGAAAAAAAAAACACATTCATACGATTCAAAATGTGAAAAAAATGTTAGAAAATAAGGATCTTCTATATCATCTTGTATATATATATATCATATATATATATATATATATATATATATATATATATATATATATATATATATATATATATATATATATATATATATATGTTATGTACATATGTATATATTTTACTATATTATACTGTATATTGTATGAAGAATTTTTTTTCAACATTATACTGTATATTGTCTGCAGACTTTTTTCTATATTATAATGTATATTGCATATATATTTTTTTTTCTTCTAAATCATGCTGTATATTGCATGTAGACATTTTTTCTATCACAATGTATATTGTATATAAAAAAATTTTCTATATCATAATGCATATTGTATGTAGATTTTTTTTCTATATTATAATGTATATTGTATGTAGACATCTTTTTCTATATCATACTGTATGTTGTATATAGTTATTTTTTTTGTATATTATAATGTATATTGCATGTGGACATTTTTTATATATTATAATGTATATTGTATGTAGACATTTTTTATATATTATAATGTATATTGTATGTAGACATTTTTTCTATATCATAATGTATATTGTATGTAGGTACTTTTTTCTATATTATACTGTATATTGTCTGTAGACGTTTATTTTCTATATTATAATGTATATTGCATGTAGACATTTTTTTCTACATCATGCTGTATGTACGTCAGGTGCATCTGAAAGCCCTATCATAGAAGGTCGTCACAGGAAATTAATTATCTGAAAATTGATGATAAGTACGTCTTTCATGTCTAAAAAGATACTTGTTAGTTTTATACTTATTTCTTATTATCTCATCATTATTATAACTTTAATATTTTCTGGTTTATTTAATCTATATTTCTTAAATTATATGTTTATTATCAATCCTGAATTGGTTTACTTATATCTCCTAAATCATATGTTTAATTATATGTTTATTAACAATCCTTAATTGGTTTACTTATATTTCTTGAATCATATGTTTATGTTTATTAACAATCCTTAATTGCTTTACTTATATCTCTTAAATCATATGTTTAATTATATGTTTATTAACAATCCTTAATTGGTTTACTTATATCTCTTAAATCATATGTTTAATTATATGTTTATTAACAATCCTTAATTGGTTTACTTATATCTCTTAAATCATATGTTTATGCTTATTAACAATCCTTAATTGGTTTACCTATATCTCTTGAATCATATGTTTAATTATATGTTTATTATCAGTCCTTAAATGATTTACTTATATCTCTTGAATTATATCTTTATCACCTATCCTTATCTCTTACTTGAACGTCTCAAGTCACACTCGACCAAGTCTCAAAGACTTATTACTATTAATTACTATCTATTTATTACTAATTACTATTAATTACTATTATTACTATTTATCACCTTATCTCTTACTTGAACGTCTCAAGTCACACTCGACCAAGTCTCAAAGACTTATTACTATTAATTACTATCTATTTATTACTAATTACTATTAATTACTATTATTACTATTTATCACCTTATCTCTTACTTGAACGTCTCAAGTCACACTCGACCAAGTCTCAAAGACTTATTACTATTAATTATTATTTATTTATTACTTATTACTATTAATTACTATTATTACTATTTATCACCTTATCTCTTACTTGAACGTCTCAAGTCACACTCGACCAAGTCTCAAAGACTTATTACTATTAATTACTATTTATTTATTACTTATTACTATTAATTACTATTATTACTATTTATCACCTTATCTCTTACTTGAACGTCTCAAGTCACACTCGACCACTCAAGTCTCGAAGACTTATTACTATTAATTACTATTTATTTATTACATATTACTATTAATTACTATTATTACTATGTATCACCTTATCTCTTACTTGAACGCCTCAAGTCCCACTCGACCAAGTCTCGAAGACTTATTACTATTAATTACAATTTATTTATTACTTATTACTATTAATTACTATTATTACTATTTATCACCTTATCTCTTACTTGAACGTCTCAAGTCCCACTCGACCAAGTCTCGAAGACGTGTCGAGGGTCACGGTGATCCTTGAGGTTATGGATCGAGTATTATTTGTTCTCTGAGGAAAGGAGGAACGTTTGTTTGTTCGTCTCTCAAAGTTGGAGGAAATGCATGCGATGGCGTCTTTGGAAGAAGGGGAAGAAAGAAATAAAGAAGGGGAAAAGGGAGAGAAAGAAAGAAGGGAAGTAAAAAGGGAGAGAAAAAGAGGGAAAAAAGAAAGAAGGGAAAAAGGGAGAGAAAGAAAGAAAGAAGGGAAAGAAAAAATAGAAAGAAGGGAAAGGAGGGAAGAAAGAAAAAAAGAAAGAAGGGAAAAAGGGAGAGAAAGAAAGAGAGAAGGGAATAAAAAAGAGAAAAAAGGGAAAAAGGAAGAGGAAGAAAGAAAAAAGAGAAAGAAAGATGGAAGGGAAAGAAGGGAAAAAGGGAGAGAAAGAAAGAAACAAAGAAAAAAGAAAGAAAGAAGGGAAAAAATACGGAAAAAAGAAACAAACAAAGAAGAAAAAGAAAGAAAATAAGAAATAAACATAGAAAGAAAAAAAAAAGTCAACAAAAAATCCTCCATTACATCGACATACGACTTAACCTAAAAATCCACTGATACCAGATTCGCCATCACTAAAATATTCTCTCCAAAAAAGGACAATCTACACTCCGATTTCAGGTCAAGGAGTTTAACGTCTTCTTCATCCACGGTTATCTTCATCATCCTCTCTTATCGACAGGAAACAAGGTCGTGCCCCGAAGGATGTGCGTGTGGGCAAGGTCTATAGAAGTGTAGACCTTGATGTAGGCCTATAAAACCTAAAATAAAAGACCTATTACCGGGTGGCTTAAGCGAAACCCGGACTACTCCAGCTCTTTCGTAGTAAAAAAAATATATAAATAAATAAAAAAAAATAATAATAATAAAATAAAAAAAAAAAAAAAATAAAAAATAAAAAATAAAAAAAGATGTAGGCCTCGTGTGTGGGTTTCTGAGCATCACGTGTGGAATGTCGTAAGGGAAGTTTTAGGGATGAAGATTCTTTGGTGGATATTAAGTGATTGTAGCGGGTTTTAAGTAGTTTTTTATTTCATTTTTAGCGATTATG
>NC_091575.1:28482792-28487792 GCF_042767895.1 Penaeus vannamei
GACAGAGGGAGAGGGAGAAGGAAAGGAAGAGAAGAGGGAATGGGAAGTAGGAAGGAGATTGAGAGAGAAAGAGAGAAAGGGTGAGAGATATGATAACCTGAGGAGGGAGAGAGAAAAAGGTAAGAGAAAGGGAGGAGAGAAGAGAGAGAGAGAGAGAGAGACGAGGATGGACAGCGTAGGTAGATAAATGTAAATAAACAAATAATTTCAAAAACACATAAAACAAAAACAATAACGAAATATCAAACACCACCACATACACCAACCGATTCACAAACACCAAAACCAAACATCACACTGACACATTAAAAAAAAATACACCCCCACACATACCCCCCCCCACACACACAATAAAAAATACACCCCCCACACATACCCCCCACACACACACACAATAAAAAAATACACCCCCCACACATACCCTCCCACCCCTCCACACACACACAATACACCATAACAAAACACACACCAACATAAACTCACCCACACAATCCATACTGCTGATGGTACTAATGGGAGAAAGAGTCTCGCATATGACGTAGAATTCATCATCGTCTAAATAAACGCCAGGATAAATCCCAGGAATGCGGCCGCGATAGACAGTGTTGTTGATGGTTCTTGTTACACCGCCGCGGGTGTACTGCATCTTCAGGGGCTGTTGGGGAAGGGAAAGGGACGAGGGAAATTAGGAAATAAGAATCTATCTGTCTATGGCGATGGAAATGAGAATATAAGTATCTATCTATCTATCTCTGGCGAGGGAAATTAGTAAATAAGTATCTGTCTATCTATCTGTCTATCTATCTACGCATACACACACACACACACACACACACACACACACACACACACACACACACACACACACACACACACACACACACACACACACACACACACACACACACACACACACACACATACACACATACACACACACACACATACACACACACACACACACACACACACACACATACACACACGCACACACACATACACACACACACACACACACACACACACACACACACACACATACACACACACACACACACACACACACACACACACACACACACACACACACACACACACACACACGCAAACAAACATATTCAAAATTATATGCTTTTATATGGGTATGTTTCCTTACTCTCTTTCGCTCTTTCTTTTTCTCTTTCTGAAATCCCAAGGTATCAGTGTCACTAGTGAAGAGTATCCCACTGCAATTAAGCGAGCCTGTTGCATGGATAAAGAACCTTGTCTTTTATATTGACTCCTGCTGTGAATAGCATCATACAGCTGATCAGTGAAGAAAATGTTCAATGAAATCAAAGGTTTAACAAAGATGTTCAAAGGTGAAAATATAATGATGAAAGAATTTTCAATCAGTCGAGAAATATTCTTGGCCGATGGAAAGCGTACTTCAGTAATGTCTACAATGATCAAGAACAAGGTCAAGTACATCTACTTGAGTAAATAAAAGAAAACATCGAAGACAGTGACTTGGTCTCCTTGTGATTCGATGTTGAGGAGGCAATGACAACACTAACACATAAGACGTCTCCCGATTGTGATTGTTTGTTCCACTCCCTAAAAAGACCTCCAGTTATGTGAAAATTATAGAACTTTTACGCATTTGTCACATACGCATATTAATGCTGAAGATAATCTTAGGCAGAGTGGAAGAAA
Source organism: Penaeus vannamei (assembly GCF_042767895.1). Lineage (NCBI taxonomy): Eukaryota > Metazoa > Arthropoda > Malacostraca > Decapoda > Penaeidae > Penaeus > Penaeus vannamei. The sequence continues at coordinate 28,484,488 of NC_091575.1, forward strand.
AGACAACAGAGGAGATCAGTGTTTCCAAAACAGGTTACATGAAGCAACTTGGTACACGGGACCATATTTTCTATCATGAATAAGTGTCGAGAAACGTAACAGGATTTGCATATCAGCTTTATCGACTTTATGGTAAAGGAGGAGGAGGGAAGAACTAAAGATATTTCCATCAGAGAACAATTCTTGGGGAAGTTGACTCTATTGTATCTTGGACCGAGAACAACAACAACAAAAAACAATAACAGCAAACATATTCGAAGTCTGCTGAAGTTGGCTGGCATTGGGTACCAGAGTGTTTAACAAAATGAAAAAGTCGTTGCAAAGACAATGATGACGATAAAAGCATAACAGCTTTTGAGAACCATTAAAGCTATTTTTGTAACAGGAAAGAGAAAGAGGCAGACAACGGTAGGTTGCGACAGAACCATTAAAGATTTTTTTCATTACAGGAAAGAGAAAAAAGGCAGACGACAATAAGTTGAGACAAGACCATTAAAGACCTTTTGTTATTGTTCTAAGGAGCTCGTCAAAAAAGAAGCTATGCCATAAATTATAAATATATACGACAAGTACCCACCTCTCCCACTTTGTCCATCACATCGAAGGCCGAGTGGTTGTTCGTACAGGAGGTGAAGGAGAGGATGTAGATCTTGTGTGAAGCCAGCCTCATCCTGTGCTGCTGTTCGAAGGATCTCAGGCGTTTTACGAAGTCTGCGGAGAAGAGGAGGGAGGATGAGTAGAATGGAGAGGGAGGGGAGTGAGGGAAGAATAGAAGGAGGGGAGATGGAGAGGAGAGAAAGAGAGAGAAGGGGGAGAAAAGAGAGAGGGAGAAAAAAAGAGAGGGAGAGAGAGACAGAGAGAACGAGAAAATTTAAAAACTCAACGCTCCCTCAAACCCATCAACAACCAACCAACCAAACCACTTAACCACACACGCCACGCCCCCCTCCCCCACAACCTCACAAAACATAACCACACACGCCCCCACCCCACCCCCCACAACCCCACAACACACGTGGCGACTAACCTAAACCCTCACATTCCGAAAAGAGATTCTTCAAATAACCGACGTAGTAGCCGATGGCCAGGCCGTCTCCCACCACCGATCTGCTGTTTCCTATATCCTCCAGGAGGCGCTGCTGCTCGGCCTCCCACGAGTGTCTGAGGAGGGCCTGGAAAGGGGGATGAAAATGAGGATGGTGGTGGTGGTGATAATGGTGATGGTGGTGGTGGTGATGAAAATGAGGATAGTGATAGTGGTGTTAATAATGGGAATGATGGTGGTGGTGGTGATGATGATGGTGGTGGTGGTGGTGGTGGTGGTGATGAAAATGAGGATAGTGATAGTGGTGTTGATAATGGGAATGACGGTGGTGGTGGTGATGATGATGGTGGTGGTGATGAAAATGAGGATAGTGATAGTGGTGTTGATAATGGGAATGATGGTGGTGGTGGTGATGAAAATGAGGATAGTGATAGTGGTGTTAATAATGGGAATGAGGGTGGAGGTGGTGACGCTGATGATGGTGGTGTTGGTGGTGGTGGTGATGAAAATGAGGATAGTGATAGTGGTGTTGATAATGGGAATGATCGTGGTGGTCGTGATGATGATGGTGGTGGTGATGAAAATGAGGATAGTGATAGTGGTGTTGATAATGGGAATGATGGTCGTGGTGGTGATGATGGTAGTGATGATAGTGGTAGCGGTGTTGATGATAATGGGAAAGATGGTGGTGGAAGTGGTGTTGATGATGATGGTGCTGGTGATAATGGTAATAATGGTGATGGTGGTTGTGATGATAATGGTGATAATGGGAATGATGGTGATGATAATGGGAATGATGGTGATGGTGGTGGTGATGATAATGGGAATGGTAATGATGGTGGTGGTGATGGAGGTGGTGCTGATGATGGTGTTGGTGATAATGGAAATGATGGTGGTGGTGATGGCAATAGTTGTGATTGCAATAATGATGACGATAATAATGATATTAACAATATTATCAATAATAATACTAATAATAATGATACTGATATTAACAATAATAATAATAATAATATTAACAGTATTTATAATAATAGTAGTAATAATGATTAAATAATAGTGATAACATTAATGATAATAATAATATCATTTCTACTACTATAACTGATAATAACATTAATAATAATGATGATAATAATGTAACGATAATAATATCGATAATAACAATGATAATGAAAATAACACCGATAATCATACTGCTATTACTGCTATAACAGTAATAATAATAATGATGATCATAATAGTAATGATAATGATCATAATGATATAAAAAAGAATAGTAACAATAATAATAGTAATAACAACAACAATAATAATAACAATAACAACACTAATAATGATAAAAAAATAAACATGTGCATCTGGAAAGGTACATTACCGTTACAATACTCGTATATGCCGCCAAAATCATCCAAGATTTAAAAAAACACTTATTAGAAAATATTGCTGTTCTATTTATTTCTGCTTGTTTATGCATTAATATCACCCTTTCTGTATAATTGCATCAGTATTAGTGGTGTTTCGGTATAATTTTGATATAGCTTTTTCCACCATTCATTCATATTTGGAGATATTTTTGTCCTGAAGACGTAGGCAAAAAATATTTGTTTTCATATCTCTATAGAATATAAAAAAATAACGATAAAGTTGTTTTAAGTTTAAGATGTTTTAGGGACGCAGGCAAAACATAACTGAACTCATGTCTTTAGAAAATAGTAATATTAGATATAAAAATAGTAACGATAATTTTTAAAATCATAAACAAATGCCTTGATCACCGAGAATCTCAAATGCCTCGAACTAATGAAATATTTAATTAAATTTCGAATTGCAAGTGACTTAATTACTGGATGTTTTTGATTGGATATAAAACTGGATATTTGTTGGGTTTTATACGATCTCATTTAAATGATCTGGGTAACGTTTATAATGATGGTGATTTAAAAGTAACGGTCTTCTACATTTCCGTTAGAATATTTAAATAACTCTACGGAACTGCGCTGATATGTTCGCGTAGGTTAAATCTTTTATGAACGCAATGCACGGTAGACTATTATAAAATGGTTTAGAATTGCAAAATTGAAATCTCCATTGTACCTAGCCTTGAGAATCAATTTAAGGAACGCATTTATGAATGGTGCAGTGCATATGTAATAACAATAACAGAAGACATTCCCCGAGAGACAAAATTTGTCATTGATTTTTACATTTAACGAAGTCTGTCTCAAAGAAATCGAACTCAACGTCCCAAGTTCACGGT
>NC_091575.1:28490292-28505292 GCF_042767895.1 Penaeus vannamei
AAACCAGCGGGAGACAAAATTCTGAGGGACGGGTCGCGGGTGTCAGTAAAGGTTGTGGAGTTATGGGTAAAGGAGTTTTATAGAAATGTAAAAGTTGTAGTGATTGGTGAAGAATAGTAAAGAGAAATGTTGTAAAGAGTTGTAGTGATTGGTGAAGATTAATATGTATGTTGTAAAAATTGTAGTGACTGGTGAATATTAATAGAAATGTTGTAGAAATTGCAGTGGTTGGTGAAGTTTAATAGAAATGTAAAAAATGTAGTGATTGGTGATGATTAATAGAAATGTAAAAATTGTAGTGGTTGCTGATGATTAATAGAAATGTTGTAAAAATTGTAGTGATTGGTGAAAATTAATATAAATGTTAGAAAAATTGTAGTGATTGGTGGAGATTAATACAAATGTGAAAATTGTCGTGGTTGGTGAAGATTAATAGAAATGTAAAAATTGTAGTGGTTGGTGAAAGTTTAATAAAATATGTAATTAAACATACATCAAGCCAACAGAAAAATGGAAAGCAAAAAATAAAAATAAAATAAAAATAATAGCAAAGCAACAGCTATAAAATAGTTAAAAACAAGAAGAAAATCGAAACAAGAATAGCAAGTAACAAATACAAAAACACATTTAAAAAAATAGAGGGAACATTAAACAAACAAAAAAGTCAGCAGTAAGTAACAAATACAAAAAAAAGTTCAATAAGAAAGAAAAAACATGGAATATAAAGAAACAAATACAAGTAAAAGAAAAAATAAGAAAAAAAACACAGAAAAATGATAAATAAGAGAAAAATAAAAATCAAACATAAAATAAAAAAACACAAAAAAAAGAGAAATAAAATAAACAAATAAAAAATCAAACATAAAAAAATAAAGAATAAAAAAGAAAAATCACACAGAAAAAAGAAAAACAAAAAAAACAAATAAAAATCAAATATGGAAGAAAAAAAGAGAAATAAGTAAACCAAATAAAAATCAAACATGAAATAAAAAGATACAAAAATCAGAAAAAAACACAGTAAATTGAGAAATAAGAATAGAATCACACAAATAATTAATCAGGAAATAAAATAAAAATACTAAGAAACAAACAAAAGAGATACAAAGAGAACACCAAGCAACAACTCGGCCCCACCGCCTATGAACCACGCCAGGCTGAGGACATACAAAAAAATAGTAATAAGAGAAACATAAAAACCAAACAGGAAATAAAAAACACAGAAAAATGAGAAATAAGAGAAACAAATAAAAATAAAAAACACAAAAATGAGAAATAAGAGAAACAAATAAAATCAGAAAAAACACAGAAAAATGAGAAATTAGAGAATCAAACAAAAATCAAACATAAAACAAGAATGATACTAAGAGAACAAGCAAAAACTTTGGCCCCACCGCCTATAAATCACGCCAGACTGAAGACATACAGAAGAAAAACCGTAGAAAAATGAGACATAAAAGAACCACACAAATAATCAACCAGGAACTAAAATAAAAATACTAAGAAACAAACATTAAAAAATTACAAAGAGAATACCAAGCAGTAACTCGGGCCCCACCGCCTATAAATCACGCCAGACTGAGGACATACAGTAAAAAGAGGAAAAAACAAAAGCAAATCCGTAGAAATATGACACATAAAAGAACCACACAAATAATCAACCAGGAAATAAAATAAAAATACTAAGCATCAAATATAAAAAGATACAAAGAGAAAGCCAAGCAATAACTGGGGCCCCACCACCTATATATTACGCCAGACTGAGGACATACAGAAATAAAAGAAAAAAAAACGAAAAATGAGAAATAAGAGAACCACATAAATAATCAACCAGGATATAATATAAAAATACTAAGAAACAATCAAAAAAGATACAAAGAAATCCAAGCAACAATTTGGGGTCACACCGCCTATAAATCACGCCAGACTGAGGACATGCAGAAAAAAAAGAAAAACCGTAGAAAATGAGACATAAGAGAACTGCACAAATAATCAATCAGGAAATAAAATAGAAATACTGAGAAACAAACAAAAAAATACAAAGAGAACACCAAGCAATAACAACTCGGGCCCCACCGCCTATAAAACACGACAGACTGAGGACATACAGAAAAAAAAAGAAAAAAATGTAGAAAAATGAGAAATAATAGAACCACATAAATAATCAACCAGGAAATAAAATGTAAATACTAAGAAACAAACAAAAGAGATACAGAGAGAACACCAAGCAAAAACTCTGGCCCCACCGCCTATGAACCACGCCAGGCTGGACACGACGGCGAGCACCGCCCACCAGAAGACTAGCTCGTCTCCCTTCATCCTCAACGGGCGCGCTGCCTCACGTTTCCGCCCCTGCGCTTCCCTCCTCCTTCCTCCTTCTTCGTTTCTCTTGTTTCTCTCTTTTGGTTTTTGTTTCTCGCTTTTTTGGTTCTTGTTTCTTTGTTTTTGTTCTTGTTTCTTTCTCTCTCTTTTTTTTCTTTCTCTCTTTTGGTTCTTGTTTATTTCTCTTTCTTTGGTTTTTGTTTCTTTCTCTTTTTTTCTTGTTTCTCTCTTTCTCTCTTTGCGTTCTTATTTCTTTCTCTTTTTTGGTTCTTGTTTCTCTCTTCTTTCTCTTTTTTTTGTTTTTTGTTCCTCTCTCTCTCTCTCTCTCTCTCTCTCTCTCTTGGTTCTTGTTTCTCTCTCTCTCTTGGTTCTTGTTTCTCTCTCTCTCTTGGTTCTTGTTTCTCTCTCTCTCTCTCTCTCTTGGTTCTTGTTTCTCTCTCTCTCTCTCTCTCTCTCTCTTGGTTCTTGTTTCTCTCTCTCTCTTCTGTGTCCTGTTTCTCTTTTTGGTTCTTGATTCTTTCTCTTTGGTTCCGGTTTCTCACTTTTTGTTCTTGTTTCTCTCTCTCTCTCTCTTTTGGTTCTTGTTTATTTCTCTTTTTTGGTTTTCGTTTCTCTTTCTCTCTTTTGTTTCGTCTTTCTTCTCCCGTTTTCTTTCCTCTCACTCTTTTTTTTCTCCTCTCAACTTGCTTCTTCCCCCTTCTTCCTTCTTGCTTTAGTCTCTCTCTTCCCTCTTGATTTTCTTTCTTCTAATTTCCTCTTTACATTCCCTTTTCTCTCGTTTTGTTTCTTCCTATTCTTCCTTCTGTTTTCTCCCTTTTCCTCGTTCTTCTCCCTTCTTTTTCTTTCTTCTCCCTTTTATTCGCCCTGTCTCTTCCTTCTTTCTTTTCCTCCTTTTCCTTGGTTTCTTCCTTTTTTCTACCTCTTCCTTTCCCTTCTTCCTTCTCTCTTCTCTCGCTTCCTCTTCGCTCTTGTTTCTCCCTTTTCTTCGCCTTCTTTTTTCTCCCTATTGCTCTTCCTCTCCTCTCTAACTCTTCTTATTCTTATTCTTCCCATCCAGAAGAATCTGATTTTTAAGATGTAAATGTTGAAATTAGATTTTTTTTCCATATATGTTATCTTATACATATATATTTATCTATCCTCTTCATCTTCCCTCTTGCTCTTCGCTTTATCCAGGATTTTTTAAATGAAAAAAATTAAGGTCAGATTTTTGGCTTAACATTCGGCTTTGATATACCCAAATATTCTCATTTTATGTTTTATACAATGCGCATTGTGATTATAACAAATATATGTGAAAATTATTTTACAAACCCCGTATACATATTTTTCGTTCAAATACCTTGATGATAATTATTAAATTCATTGTCTTATCTTAATAAAACACTAAAGAGGTCTTTCTAAGGAAAAAGGAAAAAAGGAAATATATAAAAAAAGAAAGAAAAAAGATTGTGAACGTTGTGATCCATTACACGCCAAAGCAATGTTAACTATATCCTTATAGAAAACAATATGTCAATAAAAAATAACAATCCTACTAATATCAAGATTTAAATACTAAATTCCTGAAAATCTTTTATACAATATAAACACATATCGGTGTATTTAAACAGAATAAGTCATTCAGTAGAAGGAAAGAGACAGAGGTAACATTCTTGCTTAGCTGTCCAAAACTTGATTAGATGTCTAGACATTGTTTCAAGTGGCAGGAATTAATGTTGAATTGTTTCTATGGCCTCAGTGTATCATTATATATTATTTGAAGATGAATAAGGATAGAGTACACAAAACTTAAATGTATACCTTACTTTAAGTAAAAAGTAACTTATGTATATCTGCATATATATATATATATATATATATATATATATATATATATATATATATATATATATTTGTGTGTGTGTGTGTGTGTGTGTGTGTGTGTGTGTGTGTGTGTGTGTGTGTGTGTGTGTGTGTGGAAAAGGTATAAATTAGAATGATAATCTTCACAATACAAGAGATGTATTTGACCGGTTTCAAATATATTTTCCTCATATATTTCTGACGAAGATATATTCGAAACCGGTCAAATACATTTCTTGTACTGTGAACATATTCATTCCCATTCATACCTTTTCTACATTTGTCAACACGAATACGGTTCATATATATATGAATATAAATATGAACCGTATTCATGTATGTACGGATGTATATGTGTGCGTGTGTGTGTGTTTGTGTGTTTAGTGTGTGTGTGTGTGTGTGTGTGTGTGCATATATAAATATATATATATATATATATATATATATATATATATATATATATATATATATATATATATATATATATATATATACGTATGTATGTATGTATGTATGTATATATATATGTATATATATATATATATATATATATATATATATATATATATATATATATATATATATATATATATATATATACTGTATATACACAAATATACATACACATACTAAATATATTCCTTCCTCTCTCCCTTCCCCAATCTGCATCAGTTCTTCCTCACCCTACCTATTCCCTCTCCTAACCCATCTTCCTTCCTTCCTGCCTCCTCCTTCCGTCTTCCCATTTTTCCTATCCCTCCTCCTTCTCCCCTTCCCCCGCCTTACTCGGCTCCTCTCTTCTCCCCTCTTCTCCTTCTTCCTGTCACCGCGTGGAGTCTATTTACGGCAAAATTTCTGAGTGTTGCGACATAAATTTGCGGTATTTTTGCACTCTATATATAGTCTTGACAGGCAACACTAGTTGAATATTATTTTCTCCCGTGAGAGATCATAAATTAATATTTCCGTAGTTTATTTCAAAAATAGATAAATAGATGAAATAGATAAATAAAACAAAGAAATAAAAAAGGAAAGCAAATATTCCACTTTTTCACTTAAAAAGAATTCTTCTAAAATTATAAATAAAACAAAGAAATAAGTTAAAAAAAACTAAAAAAATGTTTCACTTCTTTGTCAGGTACCGAATAAAACGCCAATTTCTTTTAAAATAAAAAAAAGAGATATTTGACGGTACGCACGTTCAAGCAAGGTAAATAACGTAACCGATTTCAACGTTCGGCTGCGTTTGGGATCCAACACAGTTTCCATCACTTTTCTGTATGTCGGTTAACTCTCTCTTTACCATTTAATTACCTTAAAGAAAACACAGTCCTTTCAAAAATCAGATTAAACAAGAGCAACACTCACTTCTGGTGTCGTTGATGAAGGTCTCACATGGTATAGTTTTGCACATGACTACACGTGATATTTGTCAGAAGACTTAACAAAATGTGGCATATCGAAGGAACTGATAAGATTTCTAAGATATGATACGGAAGAAGATATCGTTGAGATATAAATTTTTGCCTATGTGTCATAAGAATATAATTTGTATCTTATTTACTGTATTCATTGTCACTTTTAGGATAGATGGTAATTTTGAGTTATTTTTCTAGAAATGAAACAAAAATTAGCGATTGAGGAAGCTTATAATTAATCAAAAAATGTATAATGAGGTTTATAAAATGATCAATAACAATTACGTAATAATAACAATTATAGTAATATCAATGTGTTAATGATGATTATAGGAATATCAAGAATTAAAATATGTATGGAAATGGTGACGGTAATAATAATCACAATAATGGCAGTGATAAGATAAGTAAACAAATGAATAAAGATGATTGCCTTCATTACAGAGATAAAAATAGATAGTAAGATATTTGTGATAATCGAAATAACATCAATATTAACAATAACAGAAATGATAATTATTATTTCCTTGCTTATTAATAATGTTAGTCTACAATGACAGGAAAATACATCTGTGTAAATATACAGAACGAAATTTGCAGGCATCTGTTAAATAAATCCAAGATAGTAATGATTTTTTTCATAATATAAATCATTAAAAAAGAACAATGATACAGATGAATGGATATCGGCAGGAAGTCACAACAAATAACCAAAAATCTGTTACCATATAAGTGAAATAACCTCTGTCGCCGCATGAGGAATGAGGCAAGCACTAACCGGAAAGTATTAGTCACCCACACGTGTTCAGAGCAGAGATATTATTAATAAAATTCACTTTACAATACCATCTTGTGTTGGCAAATGGCAGGTAAATAATGGAAGATTCAGATACGATAACAAAACAACAATGGTCAACTGTTTTCCTTCCTCAATACTCTTCAATCTTTATTATCAGTCTTATTTGATCTTATACATCGCGAAGAACTGATAACTATTCACATAACATACGCCGGTAGTTGTTGCCAAGAAGATGACTGTAAAATGTAACTTTGTGAATTCGCCGAGATATAGTGGGGCGTGACGTCATGCTCGTGTTCGAACGGGATGACGTAAGTTCCACTCTGCAGCCAAGTCACATGTGTAGACTTATTAATCAGTTAAAATAACTTACGGCGTATCGTCTGGACAGCTCTCCTTTATTTGTGATGTTTATTTGTTTTCAAATTTCAAGAATGGGGACTGAAAGAGTGTGTGATTAATGAAAATTTCTAAATCACGGAACGAAATTCAGACGCGTTTGTGTGAATTCAGACACACCTCTGGTTATCATTATAGAACCATGACAAGTCCATCTTTCATCTGTTGTTCGAGGCTTTTATCTGTGCACACATGCATAGGGAGGAAGCGAGAGAGAGATAGAGAGAAAGAGAGAGAAAGAGAGAGAGAGAGAGAGAGAGAGAGAGAGAGAGAGAGAGAGAGAGAGGGAGAGAGAGAGAGAGAGAGAGAGAGAGAGAGAGAGAGAGAGAGAGAGAGAGAGAGAGAGAGAGAGAGAGAGAGAGAGAGAGAGAGAGAGAGAGAGAGAGAGAGAGAGAGAGAGAGAGAGGGAGGGAGAGAGAGAGAGAGAGAGAGAGGGAGAGGGAGAGGGAGAGGGAGAGGGAGAGAGAGAAAGAGAAAGAGAAAGAGAGAGAGAGGGGGGGAGACAGAGAAAGATAGAGAAGGAGAAAGGGAGAGAGGGGTAGAGGAAGAGAGGGAGAGAGAGAGAGAGGGGGGGGGAGAGGAAGAGAGAGACAGACAGACAGACAGACAGAGACAGAGAGAGAGATACTGACAAACAGAGAGACAGACATAGATCGGGAGAAAGATGAAGAATAGACAGACAATGCAGTAGATAGATAAACAGATATGTAAATGAAAACCAGAAAGAGACCAGAAACGTAGATATAGAGATAAATAAATAAACAAGGATTTCAACATAAAATCTGATAGATCAGTCCTCTCAATTTGCCATATATGGAGACTAGCAGACAGATGGTAGGGATGTAGACCGGCAAACAGAGAGAAAGAAAGAAAGAGAGAGAGAAAAAAAACAAGATATGTGTTATATAGGTTACCACTAAGGACCGTATTATTAAGAAATGCATGTCGGCATTGCTACTCCAGGGAAAATAAGTTCTGGTCTACCGATATTTCACAACGAAAATAGACTTAGTTGCTGTATGTTGTAAGTCAGCCAAAAGTACCTGAGTTTTGTGCACGGAGATTTATATATCTTTCTTTTGAATATAATGGCCTTTCGGGGATTAAACGGATATGAAGAGATGAGTATGTGCATATAACATAGTTTAGAATGAAGAAAAAACGGTATTAAATAAAGCTTTCATTATTGAAAAATACGTTTTAAGAATAAAAATATCACAAAGGACATACACTTTAACAACTGACCTCTGATTTTATTCTAAAAAATCAGGTTTCTGGATTCATGTGTTGCCAAGTGCGACATGCAGATTGCAAAGACGTGTTGCAGTGTGTTGCAGCTGGACAACCGCCAGCAGGTGACTTTGTACCAGGTTTCTCGGGGAACGCAATAAAACGAGACTGTCCCTTTCATTTGCTTTTGTTATTCATTCGAAATATCCTTGTGATAGCTACTTGATATGATGGCCATATTGGTTGTAGCTAATGTGAGTAAGGATGAGGGAATATTTAGTCAGTAAATTGAAGCTGCTCACCCTGCAGTGTCCTCAGAGACCCCTCATAAAACAGTCTTGCCAATGAACCTCATTGAACAGCTTTCAAGGGCGCTAAAAATAGATCTACCGTCTTCGATTATTTTATTGAATGTAGGAAATAAATTCAGCCAACTTTTCAACAATATTCAACTTTTATTTTCTTAAGTTTAAGATAAATATAACAGCAAATGGACCACTTTACTATCGCTGTCAAATAAAAAGAGGAATAAACCCAAAAGAACTAATAGAAAAGAGATGTATATGAAAACAAGAAGAGATTTTTTTAAGTAAATATAAATAAATACAAATCATAAACCAAGTAACGACAACCAAATTCGAAAATCAGACATAAAAAATCCACAAAAAAACAAAGAAAACAAACACCTCAAATAATTTTTTAAAAAGTTCAATAAAGATATCAAAAAACAAAATAAAACAAAAAATGAAAGGGAAACCGAGCACCTTAACAGCAGACGAAACTCCTCTGATCGCCTCAGTAGGGAAAAGGTTGCCGTCGGGTATGGAGGCGTCTCGTGTGAAGAACTTTATTTTACCCTTAGGAGGAGCTCTACTCTTATCAGGTGTCGCTGGAACGATCTATTATTACCTGACGAAGAAGGTAATGGCAGGGGATGGGGGTGACAGGATGTACTTTCTGAACTGTGGCCAATGTTTGTTTTTTTCTGGGTGTAGAGGGAGAATATACCGCCCCCTTTTTATTTAATGTTTTTGTAGGTCTTTTTATGTAGGTATCAGTTTAAAAGGATTTTTTGCAGATATTCATTCGATACAAGTGGTTATTTAATCGGTACTTAGAACCTTAAAGTTCATTTACGTATACTATATGTATGCACAGTGTTGACGGGTTTTTTGTTTACATTTTTATATAAGTATGAATTGATTGTTTTTTATTTATTTATGTTTAATAATGGTGGTTTGATTGTGTATGTCCTTACTTAGGTAGCTGGGAATATTTTTTGTTTGAAACTGATTGTAAAAGTAATGGATGCCTTTTCAGAATCCAAAAGCAGTTAGAAGTATTCATTTTTGTAATCACTCCTGCTTGGTGCTAATTTCAGAAAATAGTCAAATGAAAGGATATATGATTATGAAATAATTTTTTTCTTTTTATTATTAAAACCATATATATTGTGTTTATTATTATAACCACATATAGCCAAAGTAGTTAGCTTGTGCTGCACCACACGTTGTGGTCTGCAACTGAAATTAATACATATTCTTCTCATACAAGAAAAGGAAAATTTCTAGAATAAGTTTCTACCTTAAACTCTTCCAATTCACTTTCCGTGAACTCCTGTTGATGTCTCCTAACCAAACATATGCATTAATAGTTGGCCGAACCAGTTAATAAGCTTAGTATTATGCAGGACATAGCAAGCAGCAAGAGATGTTTACCTCCTGTAGCCGCGGCATCAGATGAGTTGTGATACCATTCATGAGGCACATCACTAGAACCTGTCCGAGCTCTAATTTGGTAATTAGATATTGTGGAGATTTTGCAATTAAGGCAGTTGTCACCATATCCCTACAATGACGGGACCTGAATTTTCTGTGTATCACTTATTTCGGCAACTACTGGCATCCGTCTAGCCCTTCTGGTAGGGCATTTGCTGTTTAGAGCTGGTGTGTCTGCTCACTTGCTACAGCGAGTCGTGACACATACATGTTTCCCATCATGAGCAGTAGGACATCCATGACGTCAATAGCCCTACACATCAGTAAGAGGATAAATATATTTTAGGGGGCACAGACCTTAACAATGACAATAAATGTATAATTTATTCATGCAATTTACTCATTCAAGCTTTCTTCATCACTTTGTCATCTAAATAGTACAAAATTGATGGTATCATTATTTTATTACGATACACAGAAACAGTACCAAATCAACCAATTACTTTTCATACATTATCTCACCTCACAGACTATACATGTTTTACTACCTGCTAGGGTACAGTGTCGTGCAGAGGTCTAGTGATGCCCAGGGCCAACTCCTTTATTGTATGCCCCAAAGACTCAAGTTTAAGGCCGAGTACTGAGAAATAGTATGAGGAAGGGAGATACTTCAAATATGTAACCTCAGAAGAAACATGAAATAAACACTTTATTCAGTTTTGATATAAATTTCAAAATCATGATCTTATTTCCCACTCTGATTGGATGCCTTGGGCTTCCACCCTTTCATCCCTCTCTGCACACACCTGCTAGAATGACATCAGGTTGGGATAAGGAGATAAGGGAATAGCTGGCTCACCACTTTAGTTTTGTTTGGAGAGCAATATAGGATGAGATACATCCAGTATGCCTCGGGCAGCATGGGAAATATCCCCCATTGTCACTGTTAGTTGTGCTGTTGCTATTAACACTAACATTACCTTGTTACCTAAATAATTTAAACTTAGGAAGACCAGCTACCTCCTTCGACAACATAGATCCAGCATTTTTTCTTTCTTTCTTTCTTTTCTTTTTCTTTCTTTTTCTCTCTGCTGCCCAATTTGTGCAGGTGTTTTAACATGTCTCTGACTAAAGGCCTGTAGGCCATGGTAATTGCTGGACCCATGATGAATTTGTGTCTACTTAAACGTGCTGAGTCATATGGCTTCACAATCTTACAAAACCTATAATTGTACTACATCAAGAGAAAATACTTTTGTTTACTACAATTTGTATTCCCAAGTTGCTTAAATTGCTGTATACCTAAAAATGTTTTCTATAAAGTCTTTTTTTCCCAGTTTACATGGAATAGCCACTTCTTACTTTTCTTTTTGTTTTGGTAAAGAATTTCCAGTGATCGGAGAAAAATATCTATCCTAGTAAGGTGTAATACTATCTTCTTTATTGGTTGTCCAATATTGTTATCATCATTTCTCTGTCCTAAGGCATTTTTATTAGAAATTAGATTGATCTATGTCTCAATGTGTTATTGCTAAATGAGTTTTCTGTTATTTTAATCTAACTCTCCTGGAGATTCTTATTTTCAAGTCCCAATGCATTCTCTGATGATACTGTGGTAGAGAATAGGAATGTTTTCATTTTCACAGTTGTTGTTGTTGTCCATGCAGGATTTTATAGGTTTCTGTTAAGGTTCACTCATACTGGTAATCTCTTGTGAGTACAAACCAAACTTTTGCCTTTTTCTTAATTCCTTGTTTTTCCTATTACTCCATCTTTGGTATTTATTCATTATTTTTGTTGTTCTTGATTGTTTAGAGTGATTTAGTGGATTATGATGGTGTCTTTATCCAAGGAATATTGTGTATATGTTTATATATATATATATATATATATATATATTGAAAAATAGGTTTTGTTGGATTTTGTTACTACTTCAGATCTGTGATGAGATTGTTGCATGAAGTGATTATCATATGGTGGCCTTGCTTGTTACTGTTTTTACCTTACCCACAAAATAACCTTTCAAAGGTGTACTTACTGAAAAGTTGATTTAAGCCTGTGCAAGTAATAACATTAGTGAAATTATGTAGAAATGCTGTGCATGCATTCTTATATTCTTATGCTTATAACTGATATTATGGAATTTCAGATTTATGTAGCATTTATCGTTAAGAAATCAAGTTATTTGACAATTCATGCCAAAGAAAACTTTTGGAAAAGCAACATCCGTGAGATTAAGAATGGAACAGAAGATCATAGTTCTTGTATTATGAGTAGTGCAAATCAGATGAGAGTTCACTTTATGTATCTTCAGAGCTGTATCATCAGTGTGTAAGAGTAAATAAGTCTAAATATAAAAAAGTAAAACATTTAAAGTAATTAAGATCATGTCAAAGATGATTTTGAAAGTACCACATGGTTATAGAATGAGTAATATGTATTTCGTAGAGTGTAAATAAAGTCATATGCTATTGACACATCTGTGATTCTTTGAGAGGTTATTTGATTTTATTTGCGTCAGAACAGGTAATACTGTGTGGATATGTTTTTAATTAATAAGAAGGATTAGCTCAGCAGTTCCCAACCATTTTACACTCTCAACCCTGCAACATCAGCTGTTTCAGTCATTTTTCTATCTACATAGTTTCAGGCTAAGAAAAGAAAAAATACAGTTATTTGATAATCGTTATTAACTCAATGCCAGCAGGAACATGTAGCATTGTTCTGTGAAATGTGCTTACACATAGATGGCTCTACAAGTGCAAAGCTACCAAACGAGGCAATTAGTCGACCTATATGACCACACTTGAGTTCCCCATTCCCCAATTCCCCTCCCCCCCCTATTATTGACACTACACTTATTACAATGCTATTAGGACTATAGAATAAAAAAATAATATTTCCAAATATCAAGGAAGAGGATAGGTAGGATTAGTAATTCATTCTTTGGTAACTAAGCACATGGAGTCTTCTATATGTAGTGTAAATATATTTGATTAACTAAACTCATGTTGGGCATATGAGTGTGTGCTATCCCTGGTGGCATTATTTTAACCTTATAGTTAATATTTCTTTCTTGCTCTCCCTCTCTTTCTCATCTCCTACCCTCCTCTTCATCCCATTTCTCTACCTCTCCCTGCCTCCCCTCCCCCTTATTCCTTTGCTTCTCCCTTTTTCTCTCCCTTTCCCTCTTGCTTTTCTTCTCCTTCCTCATGATCTTCTCCTTCAGCCTTTTCCCTTCCTTACTCACACTACCTACTCATCACTTTTGTACAGTTCTCTTTCCCTGCCTCCCTTCCTTCCATTCTTCTTCTCGGTGATCCATTCCCTTCTCTCCTCCCTGTTCCTCTCCCTTCCATTCTTTCTCTCCCTCCTCTTTCTCTTGCACCTCCTACTCTGTCAGCATTTCCTCACTCCCATTATACCTCCTCCTTACCCATCCACTCTCCCTTTCTCCTCCCCTTCCACTCTCCCTCTCTCCTGTGGCACCATTACCAAAGGAAAGCTGCTTATTGCGTATATTATGGAGCACTGTGTTGGTGTGTCAACAGAGCATATGTCTGTACTGAGTTCAAGTTGCTCTGGAAAACAGGTTTTATGGAATGTTGTTGTATAAAAGTTTTCATTTATTCATATTACATATTTTATTTGCCTGCATGTTTGTTGGGTGATATGCACTAGGCTTTATTAATTAACTTTTTGGGCTGATCTATGTTTTTGCATTTGACAAAGTATATACATAATTATTTGGCCAGATTTTTCTATTGTATTGTATTATGATAAATCCCCTGCATTTATTGATTAATTATTAAAAGTAAATACTATTCCCTTGCTGTTCGGTTTCACATCTCAACATCTTGTTTTATATGTCCCAGAAAATGTTTTTGAATTTGTAATTTTAGTAAATAATTCAGAATGAGTATATGAATATGAAAGGAGGAAGGCATTCCCACCAGTTGAAAAAAGCTCTCCGCAAAGAGCTCAAGTTCTCTTCTTTGAAATAGATAAGTGTTTTTCATGGTGTATTGTCATGACTCTTTATATTTTTATCACTTAATTGTTTCTTGAGTTACTCTTTTATGTGCCATAATTTAGATATGGAATAATGGAAAAGTAATCAAGATCAACGTTAGTATTGGTAAATAAGATTTATTAAATGGATTACTGTATCTCTATGATTTTTACTTGTATCATCATCATTATAATTTTTTTTTCTTTTTTTCTTCTTATCCACCTCTTCAGTAGACAAACCACCTCTATTATTTATATCTCACTGTCTTTCCTTTTATTATCATCATTGCTAATGTTGTTGTTACTGTTATTGCTATCATTGTTATTATTATTGTTGTTATCATTATTATTATTATTATCATTATTATTATTATTATTATTATTATTATTATTATTATTATTACTGTTGTTGTTGTTGTTGTTGTTGTTATTAATATATATATTTTTGGGGGGTATGATTAGCTAATATATTTATCATTATTATTGTTATTATTGTTATTATTTTTTTTATTTGTATGATTAGCTATTATTATTATTATTATTATTATTATTATTATTATTATTATTATTATTACTGTAATTCTGTTGTATTCAAAGATAGTTCATCTCATTGAGGTTTTTGCATATCAAATTGTTTTGTATATTGGGATAGTTTTTCCTTTTTAGAAATGATGTACATGGTATAAATCCATCCAAAACCCCCCAAAGTTTTCTTTATACCATTTTAAGTGAGAAAAAGTGCATACTTAAACTCAAAATTTGAAAATTCGTGCCTAAATACACACCAGAAGGTTCTTGAAAAAATGGTTGAAATCTAGCAGTAAATGAAACTTTTAACTGCTTTTATTGTTTCCTTATTCTTTAAGATGGAAGTTTACATGTCGTTTATTTTGCCTTTTAATAATGCAAAGCCAGGTCTGATGTGTGTTTAGCTTCCCACCTCCCTTTTCTTCCTTCTTTCTTCTTCTTCCTCTTCTTTTTCTTCTTCTTCTCCTCCTCCTCTTCTTCTTTTTTTCATCTTCTCGCTGTTTTTCATTTTAGCCTTTCATTACTATCACCCTTCTTTTAGGCCATGATCACAATTCTTCAGTTGAAAAATAGAACAGGAAACACACACACACACACACACACACACACACACACACACACACACACACACACACACACACACACACACACACACACACACACACACACACACACACACACACACACACACACACACACACACACACACACACACACAGACACACACACAGAC